>NC_081553.1:164012610-164312610 GCF_963082655.1 Stomoxys calcitrans | reverse complement strand
TCTTTTTAGTGTAGGTCGGTTGGGATTGTAATTGGGCCATATTGGTCCATGTTTTGATATAGCTGCCATATAAACCGATTTTGGATCTTGACTTCTTCAGCCACTAGAGGGCGCAACTCTCATCCGATTTGGCTGAAATTTTGTGTGAGGTGTTTTGTTATGACTTCCAACAACTGTGCTAAGAATATTTAAAATCGGTCCATAACCTGATATAGCTGTCATATAAACCGATCTGGGGTCTTGACTTCTTGAGAGGGTGCACATCCTATCCGATTTGACTGAAATTTTGCGCGACGTGTTTTTATGTGACTTACAATATTTTTCCCAAGTATGGTTTAAATCGGTTCATAACCTGAAATCTTATATATATATATATATATATATATATATATATATATATATATATATATATATATATATGTTTGTTTGTAAGTTTGTTTGTTTGTTAGACTCAGAAACGGCTGAACCAATTTTCTTGAAATTTTCACTGATGGTGCATAATGATCCCCTGGTGAAAATAGGCTAGTACATTTTTTGATATCTCAAGGGGGAACGGACCCTCCCCCTTACCCTAATTTTCAGAAACGCCAGATGAGATGGGTGTTCCGATTTAAGCGAAATTTTGTGTGCTCTCATATAGTAACCTACAAACAAAAATTAGGTATCAAAATTTCGGATGGGGTACTTAGGGTAGGCGCCCCATCCCGAAACCTACCAAATATATATGTACACCAATCACGACAATATGGGACTCAAATGAAAGGTATTTAAGATTAGAAAACATATCTGATATTCAATTGTCGGATCAAGTGTTTGGGGGACCACCCCAACCCACAAAACACCCCTAAATCGGACATATTTACCAACCATGTCAATATGGGATTCAAATGAAAGGTATTGGTGAATAAAATACGAATCTGATATCCAAATTTGGGACAAAGATTCTGGGGGTCCACCTCTTCTCCAAAAACACCTCCCGAACAGGACTTATTTACAGACCATGGCAATATGGGGCTCCAATAAAAGGTATTTGAGTGAGGAAAATAAATCTGATATCCAGATGTGGGACCAAGTGTTTGAGGGGCCGCCCTTCCCCGAGAACATCCCACAAAGAAGACAAATTGACGACCAAAGCAATATGGGGCTCAAATGAAAGGTCTTTGGAACTACAGTACGAATCTGATATCAATGTTCGGGAAAAGTGTCTATGGGGCCACCCCACCTCCATAACACCACCCAAATATGAAGTATTTGCTGACCATTGCAATATGAGTCTCAAATAAGAGGTATTTTAGAGTAGATATATATTTTCATAGCCAAATCACTGAGTGGCCGCCCATCCCCAAAACACCCCCCAAGCCGGTCATGTTTGCCGAATGGAGCTCAAATAAAGTGTATTTGGGAATAGACCATAAATCTGATATCAAAATTCAGTACCAACTGTCTAGGGGACGTCCCACCACCATAACAATCTCTAAGTAGGACGTATTTTCTCACCAAGACAATTTGGGTCTTCAAGACAGTGGAGCTCGATATTCATAGTTTTTAGGGCCCATACCCCAAACCGGACATATTTGCTGGCTTTTTCAATAAGGGGTTTAAGTGAACGGTATTTGAGATTAGAAAACGGATTTGATATCCAATTTTGAGGCCATCGGCAATATGGGGTTCAAATATATGAGAATAGAGCACGTTGCTGATATATTTTCAGGACTTAGTGATTGGGAGACCACCCCACTCCCCGAAACACCCCTAAATCATGCATATTTACAGATCATGTGAATGTGGGGCTTAAATGAAAGGTACTGGGTGACAGAGCAAGAATTGATACCCACTTTCCCAAAATTCCCCTCAAACAGCAATTTTTTACTGGGAGTAGAATACAAATTTGATATCCAAATGTATGACCATGTATTTAGGGCATCACCCCTTCCCCAAAACACCCCCCAAAGGGTAAAAATTTTTCGATCATGCCAATATGTGGCTCAAATGATAGGTATTTGAGATTATAAAACGAATTTGATAACCAATTTTGGGACCATGTGTTTGGAAGTACTCAAAACCAATGGCAATATGGGGTTTAAATAAATGGTGTTTGAGATAAGAGTACGCTACTGATATTTTTTCAGGGCCAAATGTCCCGAAAACACCCCTAAATCTGACATCATGAGAATATCGGGCTGAAATAAAGTATTGTGAGAATGGAGTATACCTTACATCCAAACTTAAATTCGTAGACCAGTAAAGATGGGATTTATATGAAGGTACTTATATTGTAAAACTGTTTGTCAAGCGATATACCATTATCGCAGCATGGTTTTTCACCAGAAGTTCGTAAATTGTCGAAAATAAATATTCCAAGGAAAATTTTGTTCCATATAAAGTAAAAGAAGGCACAGCGGAGCGGGCCCGGTCCACCTAGTAGCTACCATATAAACCGATCTTGGATCGTGAATTTTGCACGACGTGTTTTGTTTTAATATCCAACAATTGTGCCAAGTATGGTTCAAATCGGTTCATAACCTGATATAGCTGCCATATAAACCGATCTTGGGTCTTGACTTCTTGAGCTTCTAGAGTGCGCAATTCTTATCCGATTGGATGAAATTTTGCACGACGTGTTTTGTTATGATATCCAACAACTGTGCCAAGTATGGTTCAAATCGGTTCATAACCTGATATAGCTGTCATATAAACCCATCTTGGGTCTTGACTTCTTGAGGCTCTAGAGGGCACACTTCTTATCCGATTGGAATGAAATTGTGCACGACGTGTTTGGCTAAGACTTCCAACAACTGGGCCAAGTAAGGTTCAAATCGGTCCATAACCTGATATAGCTTTCATATAAACTGATCTGGGGACTTGACTTCTTGAGCTTCTGGAGGTCGCAAATCCTATCCGATTTGGCTGAAATTTTGCAAGACGTATTTTATTCTTACTTTCAACAACTGTACCATAAAAGGTTCAAATCGGTTCTTAACCCGATATAGCTGTCATATAAACCGATTTGGGATCTTGACTTCTTGAGCCTCTAGAGGTCGCAATTATTATCCGATTTGCCTGAAATTTTGTACGACGGATTCTCTCATGATCATCAACATACGCGTTTATTATGGCCTGAATCGGTCTATAGCCCGATACAGCTACCATATAAATCGATCTCCCTATTTTACTTCTTCAACACACAAAGGTTGCAATTCTTATTCGAATTGTGGTCCAAACCGGACCATTTCTTGATATCGCTCTAATAGCAGAGCAAATCTTTTCTTATATCCTCTTTTTTGCCTAAGAAGAGATGACGGGAAAAGCACTCGACAAATGCGATCCATGGTGGAGGGTATATAAGATTCGGCCAGGCCGAACTTAGCACGCTTTTACTTGTTTTTTATTCTTAGTATGCAAAATCATACATAGTTCTTCTCACTGAATCACGCAGTGTATTCATTATTTTCCTCGATTATAGAATGTTTTCCTTTGAAATGCCTACCCCACTTCACACATTATTCCTGTTAAAATTGAAATAATATTCATCCATAACCACTGACCGCAACCATGCCGTAGTTATAGTAAATTCATAAATTATTTATTTATGTGTACTTCCAGTAAAATTTATTCATGTTATTTAGCGAAAAAACCCAAGGGGAAAAATGAAAAAAATGTGGTCAAATATTCCATAATTACCTCGCCTACTTGTAGTCATAGTGTTTCCGGCAGTCAACATTCGTGCTCCTCTTTTCGTACTCATTAACGAAATGACTCTTTAATGAAACCACAAAAGTTACACCTCCTCCACATAGGAGTGGGGCGTATTGCTCAATATCATATTCATTCAGTGGACATGGACGAATGCAAGCCATTTTATTGAGAATACATGGAAAATGTTTTCAACTTTCATGATGAAAATATCCCGCAACCAGAGTTGTCGAAATGGGAGAGACATTACAGTGGGGACAGACATTTTAAAATTATGAAACGAGTTAATTTGCGATAGTACTGAAAATATACGAAATTACTTTAAACTACTGAAATCTGTATCATCTATCATTTAAGTGCCTTGAATGGTATCGGGCAATAGTTGCCCTCCTTGCTTGCGTTTGAATTTTATAGAGGTACTAGCTGGACAGGGCCCACTTCGCTGCGCCTTATTTCACTCTCTTATTTTATCCGATCCCTATAGTGGCACTATACTGGAGGCCACCGTAGCCCAGAGGTTAGCATGTCCACCTATGACGCTGAACGCCTGGATTCGACTCCTGTCGAGACCATCAGAAAAAATTTTCAGCGGAGGTTTTCCCCTCCCAATGCTGGCAACATTTGTGAGGTACTTTGCAATGTAAAACTTCTCTCCAAAGAGGTGTCGCATTGCGGCACCGAAAAAGTCAGGAAATAAGTCCTGTTTGGGGGTGCTGCTCCGGCCTATCAGATGTTTCGCCCCAATGTGGACATCATTTTCATGCTCTACTCTCAAATACCTTTCATTTGAGCCTTATATTGCAGCGGTCGGTAAATATATCCGGTATGGGGGTATGCCCAAATATCAGATTCATGATCTAGTCTCAAATACCTCCCATTTGAGCCCCATGTTGTCATTATTGGTTTATATTTTCATTTGGCGAGTTTTGGAGGTGGCGCGGCGCCCCTAGAATGGGATCAGACGCGCCTGCAACACTTAGCCGTAAAACAGATACCAGATTTGTGTCCCTTTTTGCCAGAATCCTCAAATATGTCTAGTTTGAGGTGTATGTAGGTTGGGGCGGGCACCCACGCACTTAGTCCTGAAAAAATATCAGCCCCATAATGTCAAGCATTTTAAAGGTGGCTATCAAGATATTCAGTGCAACGGGTCTTGTTCAGATATACACTAATTAATGTTTTTTTTGTTTTGGTTTGGTTATCTATATTCAAAATCATATTTCAAAGCTACCACTTGGGATACCACATTTGTAAAGATCCGCAGGTCCTCTTGTGTCTATCCCAATTTGAGGGAAAAAAGTCGACTCTATTACCAAAGACCTTTTATTGCAGTCCTATTCTATCCTGATCGGCCTTTATGTATTATTTTAAATTCCTTTTTTTTTGGGGTAGGATAGGGGGAGGGCCCTCTGACATATCCTTTCATTTGAGTACAAGGTATTCTCGGCCGTCCTACATGACAGTTTGGAGTTGTTTTTATTGGGAGGAAGACAATTTATTAGAGTCTTTTATTATCGCGATATACAAATCATGCTGAACGGCAGGACGGCTGGACGTGACTCAGATTCTTGAATACGTGTAACAACATTAGATTCGAACTCTACTGACATAGACCTTTCCTTTAGTGCTCTTATTATCCCGCTATAACTACACTTCCTATTGAAGGGTATTAAGTGGGTGGGCCAGTCCCAAACTCTATCCTAAATATGGGTACCACATTCGTAGTCAACTCCCAAAGACCTTTCATTTGAAACTCATTTTGTGACGTTGGACATTCATTCCCCTTTAAGGGGTTTTAGGGTTGGGGAGGCCCCGTTGACACCTTGGACCAAATTCTTGTAACAGACTAGCTGACCCGGGCCCGCTCCGCTGCGCCTTCTTTTACTTTATATGGAACAAAAGTTTCCTTGGAATATTTATTTTCGACAACTATAAAGCTTTTAGTGAAATACCATGGTACGAAACAGCAAGGGTATTAAGAGGTTGGGCCGGTGCCAGACTCTATCCCAAATATGTACACCAGATTCGTAGTCAACTCCCAAAGACCTTTCATTTGAAACTCATTTTGCGACGTTGGACATTCATGCACCTTTAAGCGGTTTTAGGGTTGAGGAGGCCCCGTAGATACCTTGGACCAAATTCTCATAACAGATGTGTTCTCAATTTCCAAACACCTTCCTTATGATATCCAAATTGTCCCAA
Source organism: Stomoxys calcitrans (assembly GCF_963082655.1). Taxonomy (NCBI): domain Eukaryota; kingdom Metazoa; phylum Arthropoda; class Insecta; order Diptera; family Muscidae; genus Stomoxys; species Stomoxys calcitrans. The sequence continues at coordinate 164,306,715 of NC_081553.1, read as the reverse complement.
TTGGAAAATAAGCATTGCTTGGGGGCTTTGGTGGGGTTGGGAGGCGCCTCAGATACCAAGGAATTCTTTTTTATATTAGATTCTTATTCTGTTGTTGTTGTCGTCGTAGCCACATTTTCATGTGGAGGTGGCAATCCTCGTGAAGCTCTTGTAGTCACGGTGTTTAACATTCCACTATCCGGTGTTTAATATTCAACTAGCCGCAACCTGTGTACGAGCCCGGTAGCCCGCTGCTAAGCTTCTCGTGACAGCAATGAACACCATACAAATTGGAACTCAGTATTCCGTCCTGTGTGGTACTCACAGCTATCCTGAGCATGGAGATTCTTACTCTACTTTTAAATAACTTTCAATTGATACCCATATTGTCCCAGTCCGCCCGGGTGGATAAAGATATTCACACTGGACGTCCTCGCGTTAGTACCACATCACCTCACACATTCCGTGTTTGCCCGTATCTCTGCCTGCAAGACCGTATTAGGATCAGGCAGTCTAAAACAGATCTCAGTCCGTGGGTTCTCAATGTTGACCCCCAGGCCCACTCTGTCCTCTAGCTTTGATCCATCTGTGTAACATGATCTTCCAGACGGCAATACTAGGGTTCCGTCAGTCCGAGACTGTGCCGATGGCAGCAGTACCCTCACACTCGACTCGGATACCTCGAGTGTTGTCTCAGGTATCCGAAACTTTCGCTTCCTTCTAGGTTTCCTATCGTCCTTGACTATACCGCGATGTTATGAGCTGATCCTATCGTCAATCCATTCCCCCATCGCCTTAAGTCTCATAGCCGCAGTGACTGTCTCACACTTAATCTGTATGTCAATGAGTTGGATATCTAGAAAAGTCTCCAGTGCCCTAGTGGACGTGGTCCCCATCGCTCCGCCTATGCCAAGACAACATGTTCTCTGAACCTGTTGTATGGTTCTGATGTTGCACTTTTTCTCTATAGCTGTCCCTCAAACTATTGAGGCCTAAGTAAGTATTGGTCTTATCACGTTTCTGTTGAGCCAGTGGACTATCTTAGGATTCAGGCCCCATTTCAAGCCTACGGCCCGTCTACATAGTGCCCAACATCTGTGAGCCTTCTCAGTACGCTCCTGAATGCGACACTTCCAATTCAGTTTCCTGTCCAAGATCACACCTAAGTATTTGATCTTGCCAGATATCGAAATCGTTTTATTAAAGAAACGTGGCGCGTCAAATTGGCCCACCTTCGTCTTCCTCGTGAACAGGCACATTACAGTCTTCTCTGGGTTAACATTGAAACCCCTGGGTCTAGCTCAGTCATATGCCATACTCAAGACCCTTTCGGCACTTCTGCATATCTGATTCAGTTCCTTACCCCTAAGAAGTATTATAACATCGTCTGCATAGCACGCGGGTTCAAATCCCTCCTCAGTCAGCATCCGTAATAGGTTATTTATGGTGTTCACCCAAAGGAGTGCCCCCTGTGGTGTGCCCTGTGTCACTTTCTCCCTTATATTTGTGGCATGGGACCCGCAATTTATCCACCTGTTCCTGAGCATATTGTTTGTCCAGTCTCTAAGGACCTGGTCCACCCGTTACTGGTTTATGGATTGGATCTATGTGGCGGTCCGCACATTATTAAACGCCTCCTCGAAGTCAAGGCAAACCGCCCATGTGTACGTCTTGGCTTCGAAGGACTCTCCTATTTTATGCACAACCTCGTGCAATCAATCTCCATCGACCTTTCCTTTACATGGACATGCTCTTTGTGTTTAAGCAGTTCGCTGGATGCCCTACTCTTTATCATGGTATCCACAATGCGTTCCATGGTTTTGTGTAGAAAGGACGTTAGGCTTATAGACCTGTAGGTCTTTAGTGTCGCATAACTTGCCTTGCCGGGCTTGGGTATAAACACCACCCTTGCCTTTTGCCAGGCTTTCGGAGTATATGCAAGTCCTAGGCACGCAGTGAAAAAAGTAGCCAGATGAGGCGCCAGGTAGTCGGCCTCCTTTTGTAGTTACGCCAGAAATATTTCATCAGGTCCGGGTGACTTATATGGTTAAAGCTCCTAAAAGATTCCTTCAGCATAAATTCCGTAATTATAAACCTTCGATCAACGTCATTATTCCAAGACTCCGATGTCTCCGTGAGTCTCCGCGTATCCTGTGGAAAATGGGTTTTCATCAAAAGCCTTAACATGTCCTCCGTGGTCTCTGCTCTCACTTCCATGTCATCTACTAAAGTTTCAGTTTGGTCACGAGTTCTTGAGAGAAACTTTTTTATCTTGGTGGCGTCATTAACGCTATCGACCTGTGCGCAGAAAAGCTTCCAGGAGGCACGTTTTGCCGTTTTGGTAATCTTATTATATTCCTTGAGACGTGTGTAACATACATCCCAAAAAACTTCCGCTTTTTTACGACGTGCTAGAGGGCGCAATTCTTATTCGATTTGGCTGAAATTTTATACATCGGCTTCTTCCATGACCTCCAACATACGTGTTCAATATGGTCTGAATCGGTCTATAGCCTGATACAGCTACCGTATAAGTCAATCTCCCTATGTTACTTCTTGAGCCTCTAAAGGACGCAATTGTTATTCGAAATGACTTCAACTATGGTCGCCAACATTCAATTCGATTGTGGACCAAATCGCACCATAATTTGATGTAGCTCCAATAGCATAGCAAATATTTTCTTTAATCCTTTGTTGACCTAAAAATAGATACCGGGAAAAGAACTCGACAATTGCGGTCCATGGTGGACGGTATATAAGATTTGGTCCGTCCGAAATTGTCAGACAAACAAGTAAAAGCATGCTAAGTTCGGCCGGGCCGAATCTTATATACCCTCCACCATGGATCGCATTTGTCGAGTTCTTTTCCCGGCATCTCTTTTTAGGCCAACAAAGGATTAAAGAAAATATTTGCTCTGCTATTAGAGCGATATCAAGATATGGTCCGGTTTGGACCACAATTAATTTACATGTTGGAGACCTGTGTAAAATGTCAGCCAATTCGCTCCCTTGGGGGGCTCAAGAAGTAAATAGAGAGATCGATTAATATGGGAACTGTATCAGGCTATCGACCGATTCAGACCATAATAAACACGAATGTTGATGATCATAAGAGGATCCGTCGTAAAAAATCTCAGCCAAATCGGATAAGAATTGCGCCCTCTAGAAGCTCAAGAAGTGAAGACCCCAGATCAGTTTATATGAGAGCTATATCAGGTTATAAACCGATTTGAACCTAACTTACCACAGTTGTTAAAAGTCATAGCAAAACATGTCGTGCAAAATTTTATTCCAATCGGATAAGAATTGCGCACTCTAGAGGCTCAAGAAGTCAAAACCCAAGATCGGTTTATATGACAGCTATATCAGGTTATGAACCGATTCGAGCCATACATGGCACCGTTGTTGGATATCATAATAAAACACGTCGTGCAAAATTTCATTCCAATCCGATAAGAATTGCGCACTCAAGAGGCTCAAGAAGTCAAGACCCAATATCGGTTTATATGGCAGCTATATCAAGTTATTGACCGGTTTGAACTATTCTTAACACAGTTGTTGGAAGTCATAGCAAAACACGTCGTGAAAAATTTCATTACAATCGGATAAGAATTGCGCCCTCTAGAGGTTCAAGGAGTCAAGACTCAAGATCGGTTTCTATGGCAGCTATATCAGGCTAGGGACCGATTTGAACCATACTTGGCACAGTTGTTGGATATCATAACAAAACACGTCGTGCAAAATTTCATTCCAATCGGATAAGAATTGCGCTCTCTAGAGGCTTAAGAAGTCAAGACCCAAGATCGGTTTATATGGCAGCTATATCAAAACATGGACCGATATGACCCATTTAAAATCCCAACAGACCTACACTTATAAGAAGTATTTATGCAAAATTTGAAGCTGCTAGCTTTACCCCTTCGAAAGTTAGCGTGCTTTCGAGAGACAGACGGATAAACGGACAGACGGACGGACATGGCTATATCGACATAAAATGTCACGACGATCAAGATTATATATACTTTATGTGATCTCAGGCGAATATTTCGAGTAGTTACAAACAGAATGACGAAATTAGTATACCCCCATCTTATGGTGGAGGGTATAAAAAGATTAAAAAACTTTAATTTTGTCACAAGGTCTTGCAAAAAAAATGTTCTTTTATAGTAAACAAAGCCCAACGATTGTCACAAAAGAAGTTCACTTGTCGAAAATTTCCTTTATGGGAAAAGAAATATTCTTTTGCATTTAGGTGCTCGAATATTTGGCGCCACACTCCAGAAAGGGTTCGAGAAGCAGCTTAAGTCATAGACATTTCAAAACGCCCTATTCATAGCATATTAACGAAAAAGTTTATGGGAACAATGCAGAGCGCAATAGTGCCCATAGGCTGATGGCTATTTTCAAAAGCTGGAGAGGGTTTTCTATAAAAATGGATATCGAATAAATCGAGAATCGCTGGTTAAAATGCGTATCAAGCCCACCGGAGTTCATGTTAAGACATAAAGAAAACTTTGTGCCAAATAATTGTTGGGGCAATATCGTTTGCTGCTGCATGAGATTTCACCTGGACGCATTTTTTGAGATAACCCCAAAGGGATTCTTCATGCAAACGGACAATGTTTGGTGTCAAAAGTTATTTGTATTCGAATTCTCTACACATGAATGTGTTGTCGCTGGAAATGCATACACAGACACACATACGTGCGATATATATGTACATAATTATGTTGGCTACAGTTAAAAATATAATAAATTCACTTACGACAATTGCCAAATTGGACAAAAGCGTTATTTGATTGTGACCGTTGTCGTCGTCATCGTCGTCGGTGTGCAGGCTGGCTGGCTGGCTGGCTGGCTGGCAGCTATGCCTTACCACCAAGCCTGGCTGGTTTGAGCCTCGCCTCGCTATGCTTCGCCACCTTGGCATCACATTAAACCGCAATTGAATATTTTCATAAATTGGCACCGCCGAAAGCCGGCAACACCTCCATCTCCCCCCAGGGCAATTTTCGTGGGGTCCAATGTCCTCCTCTAACTGCCACATAAAATTAAAAATTTTTGGTTTTATTCGAATTTGAATTTTTCCGTTTGATGATTGGTGGTTCGGTGGTGGGCATCTTTGGCCTCCTAAGGAGGGCGGGGATATTCGAAATTATTGTTGTTTGTTTTAAAAAGGCCTGGTCGCCTAAATGCAGGCGTTTGTCGCTGAGGCTGTTAATTGTTGGTGGTGCCATTCATGCAATTTTTTCTGTTTTTTTTTTGCCTCAGCTGCCAACGGGTGTGCCATGCATTGCCAAAACCCTGCACAGCGCATATCTTGGCAATGGCTTAAAACTAAGCCGCCGCTAAATGTCGCCCCAGATCTTATCGAGATTTTTGGTTTGCATAAGAAATTCATTTCAGTTTTATTTCGTTGAGTATGTTGTTGTTGTTGTTGTTTTTTTCTAATTGTTTGCCCCATTATTTAGGAATAATGTTATATAATATTTTGAAACTGTTCAGAGTTGCCTGTTTGTTGTTGTTGATTATTTTGTTTGTGTTGTTGGTGTTGTTCGTACGAGCAGCATGAATATGTTGCCATCAACCTCCGTATTTTAGCATATATGCAAATATTTAACCCACAAAAGACAATGAAACGAACAAAATGAGTTAAAACCTTGAATTGCCAGGAGTTGGAGTGGAAGCCATTCGAAAACAAAAAACCTATTGACAATGGCAAACATTTTGTTTATCGTGTTTTTCTCCTTACCTTTATTAAGTTGTAAAGGTAAATATTGAAAAATGGTCATGTCAATGGCATATAGATGGGGTTAGATTAAAATGACGTTAAATTTGGTCTGATTGCATTCTGTACACTCAAAATTATTGTTCATAGCGTATTTAGCTCCAAAAGGGAACACTTTAGTGATTCATTCTGAGTTTTTATACCCTCCATCATAGAATGGGGGTATACTAATTTCGTCATTCTGTTTGTAACTCCTCGAAATATTCGTCTAAGACCCCATAAAGTATATATGATCGTCATATCATTTTAAGTCGATCTGGCTATGTCCGTCCGTCTGTCTGTCGAAAGCACCCTATCTTTCAAAGGAGTAAAGCTATCTGATTGAAATTTTGCACAAATACTTCTTATTAGCGTGGGTCGGTTGGGATTGTAAATGGGCCATATCGGTCCATGTTTTGATATAGCTGCCATATAAACCGATCTTGGGTCTTGACTTCTTGAGCCTCCAGAGGGCGCAATTCTTATCCGATTTGGAAAAAATTGTGCATGACATGTTTCGTAATGACGCTCAACTACTGTGCTAAGTACGATTTAAATCGGTTCATTACCTGATATAGCTGACATATAAACCGATCTTGGATCTTGACTTCTTGACCCACTAGGGGGCGCAATTCTCGTCCGATTTGACTTAAATTTTGCACGCGGTGTTTTGGTTTACTTCCAGCAATTGTGCTAAGCATGGTCTAAATCGGTCCATAACCTGATGTAGCTGCCATATAAACCGATCTGGGATCTTGACTTCTTGAGCCGCTCGAGGGCGGCTTCTCTCATGACCTTCAACATACGTGTTCTATGTGGTCTGGATCGATCAATAGCTTGATCTATATCTATAGCTTCAAAACAGCTCTCATATAAACCTATCACCCGATTTTGCTTCTTGAGCACCTACAAGGCGCAATTCTTATCCGAATGAACTGAAATATTACACAATGACGTCTACAATGTTCACCATTCATTTATGGTCCGAATCGGACTGTAACTTAATATAGCTCTGATATCATAACAGTTCTTATTCAATATTCTTTGTTTGCCTTAAAAGAGATACCGCGCAAAAAACTCGACAAATGCGATCAATGGTGGAGGGTATATAAAATTCGGCCCGGCCGAACCTAAGTTCTCTAATTTGTAAGTATATACTAGCACCACGAGAAAATATTGTCTGTTACTAACTACCATTGGTTTATATACTGCCAAATACCCTTAATTTTTATCCCAAAAAGCCATGATGGGCAAATAGTTTCATTTTTGGAGGAGTTTTGGAGGGCGGGCGGCTCGTTATCACTTGAATTTCATATTTAATAACGTATTCGTAATTTTCTCCTTTTCCTTTGAGTCCCTTATTGGCATGATCGTCCAAAATGCCTTTTTAAGGCAGGGGAGAGTAGGTTATCATATTGGTAATCTACTTTCGATTAACTTCTATTTAAGACCCATTTGTGATTTCGTGATCAGGGAGGCCCCTTAAAACTTGTACCCAATTTTAATTATCGAATTCATAATCTCCTCCCGAATACTTTCATTTGAATCCCCATATTTTCAAATCCCGGCAAGTACATCAAGAAATTTGTCAGCTGTGGTTATCCCTTCCTAGCGCTGGCGACACTTGTGAGGTATATACTTTAGGTAATCAGACATGTAAAATTCTCAACTGAAGTGGTATTGCTTTGCGACAAGCCCTTCGGACACAACAATCAAAATGAAACGCCTTGCCGATGAATTTAAACTTGTTTCATACAGTACTCATTGAATGAGAAAAGTATCCCCGATATTCCTGAATGTTCATGGGCAAATTTCCTACACTGTAACTCATACTTCTATATGCGCCCAGTAGGGTTCAATTTGGTCCAAATCTAGCATTAGGGTATGTGAGATTCATTGTGATTCGATGAAGACCAACTTACTATCCATTTTAATACATAATCAAATTTTGAAATAGATATATTAGCTTGGAATGTCTTAGGCAATGGAAGAATATTAAATTGTGATTAATTTTTTGGTTTGACTACTGCAAAATGAAATCATAGACAGCAATTTAATGCGTTGAGAAAACAGGCGTTGGTGTTTGTCAGCTTACATAGAAATCGCCGAAATAAATAAACACACACACACGCGCGCACCTCCCATAACATAGCAGATCAGACTAACTGGCAAGTCGACAGATAGAAATTCATCCATGTCTCTGGTCTTTCATGGTGGAGTCTGTTTGGCGTGTCAGACAACAAGCAGTTTATTCGTTTTGCTGCAAGGCAGCAACAAACAACAACATCAGGAGCATGTTAAAGTGACAGAAACTGACTCCTACCTCTTGATATCTCAGATGGTATTTGATAATCTACGGGTAGTTTGTTTTGCTAAACAGGAATAATTTATGTTCCAGAGTGGGAACAAATCAGAAGGAAATGCGCATAATGCAGACGTGCCAGCAATTGGCGCGGAGAGTGTGCGCGCATGCGCAATGTGCGCCGCCATGGGCAAAGAGGAAAAACAAATCATTGCCCGTTGTGTTTGTGGACCCAACAATGATGTCCACTCTAGACGGGAAGGAAGACCGGCCGTGCAAGTCGATGTCGTTGTCGTTGTCATCGTTGTCTTGCATTATTGGCGACTGGCGACAACTGGTTCATTTTGCATGATTTGCAGTTTTTCCAGCCAAAAACAAAAAGACTTTGACATTTTCACAGCGGAAGTATGGTGAAAAGCCAAATAAATGTAATAGATATTTTGCAGAGGATATCAATAAAACCGTTTCATTATGCCTCTTAATGCTGAAATATGACGTAGACCATTTCATAGGCGAACGGATGAAGTTCGCCTACCATAACTGGCAGCCTCACGCATGAAATCCTCAAACAGATATTTATGCGTGTGTGCAGCCATAAGTTTACATACACATGTCCAACAAGTGTAGCACAAAATTATCTATGGTCTCATTGCAGTAACATGGTGGAAGAATCGAAATGATTTTCGACAAAAGGAAATAACCATGCAGTAGCGAAATTTACTTTAACTTCCGAATCGTATAAATCTCAATCGCACAATCATGCTTGAATGCTTTTTTAGACACTAACAGCACTTGCTTTGAACAACTGAGATCACATTTCACCAATTGCAATTGTCCTTGTCTCTTGCCCGAAAAAAATTTTAGGATGACCGAACATGGACAGACAGACAGACGGGCATAGCTTAATCGAATCCGTAAGTGATTCTAGGTTGATTTAAATGGATCTATCACTCTTCCAACTGTTCCAAAATATTTAATGAGGTTCTCTTTAATTGAAGGATTTTGCCATTGAAACAAAAGAAGGTGAGGTTTAAGCGGCAGTCTGCCATCTGACTCACTTAGAAGTTTTCGTCTATTGCGAAACCACTGGAATTGGAGAAGAACGACGCGTCCTAGTCCCTACCGTTGAACCATACAAATCGCTTTAAAAAGCCAAAAAAAAAAACTTGTGAATGTTCACAACCGCTCTATCGGACAAGTTCTCAAAGAAATGGGAACCAAAAGAGGAACTTCTTCTGACTGCCAAGGCGGAACACGCAGCAGAAGTTCCTTCAAACTGTCAGCAGGTTTTCCGATCAGACAGTGATTGAAACGTCTGTTCTGGCCAGCACTAAGACAGCAGCAGGCCTCTTCAAGTCAAAATTAGGACACATAATTTAGGAGTGCTCACGACCTGCACTTTGTGACCATCAATCATTCATTGCCCTTTTGGGCCTGATCCGGAAGACTTAGCTTACATGTCGCTAGAGTCATACCTACACATTCCAGTCCCCCTGGTATGTGTAAAGTAGTTCCCAGTCGCGAAAACTAGTCTGCTGTACGATTCTCTGTGGGACGCCACCCAGAACAGGAGAATTTTGAACTATTCAGTCATCCCGCTGAGAGAACAGCGACAATCGTGGGCGGTTTTTGAAATCCGAAATATGTTCCCCAGGGTTTAAATGGCTGCCTGAAAAGATATTTATGCCAATCATCGCACAGTAGGCCAAACGGTGAAAAAATTGGAAAGAAGTCCTCAACTAAAAATTGACAGAGTTACTAAAAAAAACACTGAAAAAATAGCAAGACAAAATTTTTATATTCTATTAAACTATTCAAAACTCCTTAACGGAGGATTCCTCAATCATGCAAATCGGCTGAGTATATCACAAATGGTAGCCCCTTGAATGCAGGAAAAGTGGAAAGTTGTCAACTTTGACACCCTGTACCTTACCCTATATTAAAGGTGTAAGAAAACAATATCATTTTTTATAAATCTTATACCCTCCCAAATAAACGTCTTGGACTTTTGTATAGCTCATATCAACAGGTAAAAATTTGTGCACTCATTTCCAATTTTTCGCAGTTTGACCCAATGTGTGTCGTTATGACATTAAATTTTAGCAATTCCATGACTTCTTTTATTACAAGGATCTACGCTTGATACGTACAACCGTTCTAGTTCTTCAGAGTACAAACCAAAGCTCACCTGGTCGTCTAGTTGGAACCATCCGCATAGTAGTGCCTTTAACTTCTTGTCCCCGGGATGACAGTGGTACTATACCTTATATCAAAAAGCGTCTCAGACAATGTGTAATCCACACTGCATGGAAATTCGGGCATGAGCAAAGAGAAAGTTTCCTTAGTCTCACAACAGTGGGCGGAGCAATTTGTCTAGCCACAATGTCCATAGGCAGCAGATGTGGCAGTAAATTTCATTGCATCAGATGATGTCGTCCTCAGTGCGGCTGTGATGCACAAACAAATAATCCTTTGGATCCGTTTATGTATTGAATAATAGGTGGACTTTTGAACCGTCGTCCACCAGACCACAACACCATATAGTATTATAGGTCTGACAACTGCAATATATACCCAGCGCTTGACACGCTGTTTAAGACCCCAACTGTTGCTCTGGATCTATTGCAGGTGTATAGGGCAACAGTTCCCTTTCTTGGCCTTTCTAAAATGTTGGATTTTAAGTTCAATTTTTTATCCAGGAATACACCAAGGTACATTCTCTCCTGCCAAGGAGACAGGTGCCATTGTGGGTTGTATCTACTGCTGGAAAAACTCCTTCTGTCTTAGACGGACTTACGCTTAGGCCACTTTCGGTAGCCCACGTCGCTGTCGTACCTTGTGCTTCCTCTAATATATCTCTTAGAGTGTTCTTTTGTTGACCCATTTTTTTAGATCTACAGATCCCAAGCCTGCCGTAATTCATATTTTAATATTACAGTAGGCCTGATACCTAGAAACTCCAGCTAGTTCATGATTGACTTCGGTTTTACCAAGAAACACTACCATTGTGTATTCCTTGACAGCGAGAGATCGTTTGATGTATGCTGCTGCCGAGAAAATTCGCTGTTACCCTAAGATATTTTTCTATCAACTTTTCTAGAGACTTCATAATAAGGATGACAAACTAATAGGATGAATATCGCCTTTGTGTGGCTGGGTTTCCCTGCTTTCGGAATGAAAATTTCCTTTGTGTTTTTCGAACTCCAAGGTATGAACGACATACTAATACAAACAGAGTGTATCTTCCTAAGCCAAGGAGCCAGCCTATCGGACACACCTTGTAATTCAACCAATGATGCATCATCAGAGCCTAGCGACTTTTAAGAGTCGAAACTTTTTAGTCCCCAAAGGGTTTTCGACTCAAACACAATTTCTTGAACAACCTCCAACGAATGCAAAACAGGTACAACTCCTTCGGGCGCCACGTTCTCCGTTGGAGAGCTTCCTCACTACACATTTTCCATATATTCTCTGACTTCTGAATATTTCCTAGAGGGCTCTAATGTAACCTTCGCGGAGCTGCAGAATTCCAACTAGAATTTGATGTGAGCCTTCTTCAGCTCGCCCCCGTTCTTTCTTAGATCAGCCTTATAGATGTCCAATGCGTGATGGAATGCGTGAGAATGAAATAGCAGACGATTTGGCGTTAAAGGCCAGAGGACTGCCGTCAATAAACTGGGTTAACCCGAAGCCATTCGGGTCGACACAGTCCGAGATAAGAGCGTGGGCGAACAACGCTGGATTAGCGAAACAGTCGGACGACGAATCCAATGGGGAGATCCGGATCATGAGAGGACGAAGTTTTTACTGAAAGGAAGTTAGAAGAAGGTCAGTATAGCTTTTGGTATCGTAACGGGACACATAGGACTACGAGATCACTTATGCAAAATCTGTGCGGCAATTGATAGCATGTGGGGAAGATGATGAGACGTTGGAGCATTTCCTATGTCATTGACCGGCATTTGCGGATAAAAGACATCGGTGCTTAGGTGGGGACACAATACTAGTCATGAACCAACTTAGGGGAGTGGAATTAAAAACAATTAAGGATTTGGTAAGTAGCATGGAATTCGCAACAAAGATTTTCTAATTCGAGGCTAAGGTGTATGTCCAAAGGAGCATGGACGGATTAATATCCGCACACTCTTTTCAACCTAACCTAAACTATATACGTCTAAATTGTCTGTCGCTCTTATGTTTTTCGCGCTGTAGAAAAGTTTTTTGCTATCCTTTCTTAGATCAAACAGTTCTGGGGTCCACCATGGCGGTCGCTGTTTGCCCCTTGGTTTGGCTCTAGGACATGCTGAGTAAGCATTGCTGAAACAAGTGAGTCATTGAAGGCCTTCGTGATCCGCTTGACCATTGCGTATGTGTCCAACGCAGTTTCCACTTACTTCTCAGGTGTGGAGGGTAGCAAAATATGTGCCACATTTTATTCCTATACGTCTTTCTTCTGTTCAACTGAGGGAACCCTTCTGTAGTATTTTCTATAAAGCTGAATAAAACAATGATCAGAAAAGCTATGCTAATACAACACCTCCCAGTCACACATTCTTCCGCAGGTATTCTCTGTACAAAGGCAACATCTACAATAGTACCTTCTGCCTGTTTCTGGTACTAAATGCTGGTTTATTTCCTTTTTATACCCATCACCGAAGGATGGGGGTATATTCATTTTGTCATTCCGTTTGCAACACATCGAAATACTCATTTCCCACCCTATAAGGTATATATATTCTTGATCAGCGTAAAAATCTAAGACGATCTAGCCATATCTGTCCGTTTGTCTGTTGAAATCACACTGCAGTCTTTAAAAATAAAGAAATTGAGCTGAAATTTTGCACAGTTTCTTTTTTTTTTGTCCATAAGCAGATTAAGTTCGAAGACGGGCTATGTCGGACTATATCTTGATATAACCCCCATATGGACCGATTCGCCGATTTAGGGACTTAGGCCCATAAAAGCCACATTTATTATCAGATCTCGCTGCAATTTGGGACCGTGAGTTGTGTGAGGCCCCATTCCTCTTCAATTTGGTTCAGATCGGTCCAGATTTTGGTATAGCTGCCATATAGACCGATCTCTGGATTAAAGGTCTTACGCCAATAAGAGGCCCATTTATTGTCTGATTTCGCCAAAACTTGGGACAGTGAGTTGTGTTAGACCCTTCGACATCCTTCTGTAATATAGCGCAGATCAGTCCAGATGTATAGCTGCCATATAGACCGATCCACCGATTTAGGGTCTTTGGCCCATAAAAGCCACATTTATTATCAGATCTCGCTGAAATTTGGGACAGTGAGTTGTGTGAGGCCCTTCGAAATCTTCCTTTAATTTGGCATACATCGGTTCAGATTTATAGCTGCCATATAGACCCATCTCTCGATTTAAGGTTTTGGGGCTATAAAAGGCGCAGTTATTGTCCGATTTCACTGAAATTTGACACAGTGACTCATGTAAGGCTTTTCGACATCCGTGTCAGATCGGTTTATTTTTAGATATAGCTACTAAAAAGACCAATATTTTGTTATACGTTATTGAACAATGACTTATACATAAGTATTTGGTCCAAATCGGAACATATTTCGATATATTGGGTTGCCCAAAAAGTAATTGCGGATTTTTTAAAAGAAAGTAAATGCATTTTTAATAAAACTTAGAATGAATTTTAATCAAATATACTTTTTTTACACTTTTTTTCTAAAGCAAGCTAAAAGTAACAGCTGATAACAGACAAAAGAAAGAATGCAATTACAGAGTCACAAGCTGTGAAAAATTTTGTCAACGCCGACTATATGAAAAATCCGCAATTACTTATTGGGCAACCCAATAGCTGCTATGGGGCATAAGGTATGCATTTTGAATCGGATTTTGACGGATTTTGAGTTTGTAAACGAGAGCGGTATCTTTCCAAAATGCAAGGTCTGGATATATCAATTGTTATATCAAACTATGGGCCGATTTGGAACATATTTGGTTTGAAGCTTTTTACAGGACCCTGTTTAAAATTTCAATTCAATCGATTAGTTAATGCTCTGTATAGGCTGGAGAAGCTAATTTGACAGATTTATCGAAATAAGGTCCGATCTGGATCATATTCGGTTCGGATATCGGGAGTCTTAATACATCTCAATGTTTCATATTTCGAGAAATCCAGCAATAAAAGCGCTTTTGTGGGCTTAAGATTCTATAATAAATGCACTTGTTATGGCCTTAAGCCTCAATATCTCTGAGATCGGTCTATATGGCAGATATATCCAAATATAGTCCGATAGGGACCATATTTGCCAAGGATGTCGAGGGGATTAGAAGATCTCACCGTTCATAATTCAACAAAACCGTATAATAAATGCGCATTTAAAGGGCTCGAGACCCCAAGTCCGGATAAAGGTCTCTATGGCAGCTACATCCAAATATGGTCCGATTTGGCCCCTTCAAGAACTTTACCTGCGTATGGATCTATGCCAAATTTTCAGCTCAATAGCTTAACTCACACACGGACATCGTTTCATTGGCTAAGAATTTTACGACGATCTTACTGATCTTACTGATCTTACTTTGTAGGGTCAGAAAAATAGGGTCAAAACATATACCCCCATTCTATGGGGAAGAGTATAAAAATGAATAAAGAAGACAATATCACACAGTTTGAAAAACATTTGGTGATGGCCCAAAATGAATTCAGGTCATTCACAAAGTACTCTCAAGCCACAAGCAGTGATGGGTAATTAACAGAGACACAAAACACTAGGCAACGCAACTCAGACGTCAACATTTTGGCTTCTTTCGAAAAACCTGGCCTGGTCTCAAGTGGTGAAGCAAGGCAATTGTAGAAAAAAAAAACCAAAAACAGGTTAAAAGTCATTAATGAAACTATTAAAACTATAATGAGTATGACTTTGTTTTCAAGCAGCCACCTCAAGACCTCAGCAATGCTACTTGTCATGATAGGCTCTGGGGTTTCACATTTTGTGTGACGGGTAGGGGGGAAATTATTAACGCATTTGATTGCTAAGGCTTTTGCGGCTTGACCTCTTCCATTTGGGGGGTGAATAAATTTGTTTAGATAGCCTATGTTGTCTCTTATCAATGGTCTATGTGGTAATGCGGTAATGAGTGGACTAATAGGGGATTGATATGAAAAATTAAAACAAAAAAACTCAACCATAATGGATAAAAGATAAAAATCGCTTTTCATTGTTACAATTAATAAAATTTTAAACCACATCACATACACACACACACACACACACATGTAATTAGCCAAAATTTTCAACATATTTTCACCCAGCAAATGTCAAAATATGAAAGCAACTCGCCATTATAATAAATGTTTTTGAAAATTAAATTTGTGTGTGATGGCCGCCAAACTGTCAGTCAGTCAGTCCATCATGTGTCTGAGGGACGATAGGTGAACCTTGGCCGTTTATCTCATAAATACTAATGAATTCCATCCAAGCAGAAATTCAGTTGGTGGCAGTTGGTTTCCTTTCAGCCTACGAATTAGTGTCAGAAAATGTTGTTTCATCAAAACGCAACAACATGACAATGACAACAACAGTAAAATCGACAAAAGTGGACCACCCCAACACGACTGGCCAACCATATCCATGGGACCAACCGCAAAATGTGTTACGTTCTAGTGAAATGCAACCGCACGCAATGCGTTGGCGCTGAATAATGCGTAACGCAAATTTTGACACTTAAATTGAGTTTTAGTTGGCAACACAAGAGACATGACAAAAACAAACTACTCTTGGTTTGCTGAACAATAGATTTGTTTAATACAAAATATTGCCATTCACATACCCTACACAATATGGGTGAGGGGCTTTACAAACTTCCCTAGTCCGTCTGTTGTACTACGATGAAATACTGATCTTTAACTCTAAAACTGTAGATACGTGTTATCATCATGGCGTTACAAGTCGATATAGCTTTGTCAGTCGAAAACACGATATGAAGTTATCCTTCGATTTGACTTTTCCAACCCCAGTGGTCACAACCCCTACCTTATATCCTTTTTGTAATTTGTAATTTATTTATTTACACCCGCATAACAAGAATATAAAATTCTTACAATTAAAGTAAACACTTAAAACTAAGAATCTATAGCTATACAATACATCACAGATTTTGAATGAATAACTTACGGAAAAAACTAACAATTGTGGCTTTGTAGATTTAAATTTAAAAGAAAAAAAAAACAAAAGTGAATTTATCAATTAAAGAGGAATTAGTAGACTTAGTTGATCCGAAAAAAAATAATTTAAGGTAAGTATAGAAGAATAAAAATAAATATATAAATGAGTCTTAACATTCATCAACTTAATGCTGTAAAATGTTTCCAAAGTCTGGTTTTAAATGTTGCCGAGTTACTGAGTAATTGCAGATCGTTAGGAAGAGAATTCCAGAGACGTACAGCGAATATGAACATATTCCATTCAGAAACAAGCCTCCGATACATTTTGGGAGCGATTTTTTTACCTCTAGTAGATCTGGCGAAATCAATAAATCCATACAGATATTGTGGTGCCTGCGTGTAGATCAGTTTATGCAGGAAAGTAAGCGATCTTAGGAACAACAATTGCTGTAAGGAGACGCCATACAGAGATAAAGAGTATTCAGAGATGGAGTTGCGCTATTAAAAAAGGTGTTTAGCTTACGTCTACTTACCGAGTCGCAATTAGCAAACAACTCACAGCCGTAGAGAATGCCAGGAACAAGATAAGTCTTTGCCAAGAGAGACCTAACCCGCTGCGGAGTAACCGACTGAGTGGCCCAGAGAGCACTCAATTTTGAATCACCCTGACCAACGACAGAGTCGATATGATTACTCCAAGTCAGAGTGCTGTTAATAACAACGCCCAAGTTCTTTGCATGAGGAACGATTTCCAATCTAGAGTCGTTAATGAATATACCGACATCACATGAAAAACGAGACAGCCTGTTTCTGATAACCACACACTTGGACTTTACAGGGTTGAGACACAGGCCATTGGCTTTCGCCCACGTGCTGACTCTTGACAGATCATGATTAAGCAGACGTATGTTTTCAGCAATCTCATCCCTCGGACTGCCGATATATATTTGTACATCGTCAGCGTACATATGTACCTCATTAGCGTAACCTTTTGCAAAAAAATTCAAAATGTCACATTCCGACTCTATACAAGATATATATTGGGTTGCCCAAAAAGTAATTGCGGATTTTTCATATAGTCGGCGTTGACAATTTTTTTCACAGCTTGTGACTCTGTAATTGCATTCTTTTTTTCTGTCAGTTATCAGCTGTTACTTTTAGCTTACTTTAGAAAAAAGTGTAAAAAAAGTATATTTGATTAAAGTTCATTCGAAGTTTTATTAAAAATGCATTTACTTCATTTTAAAAAATCCGCAATTACTTTTTGGGCAATCCAATACAATAGTGTCCAAACAAAAAGCATTTCTTTTTTGGAACGCATACCCTCTATGTTTTTTTCTTTTTTGCGCTCAATAAGCAAAATACGATACCGATAACACGTGCCGCCACGTCGCACAGTGGGATAAAAGAAAAAAAAAGGAAATAAGTCTCCCATTTTTGAACGGATATAGAAATCATCACGAAATTTAAGATGGTTACAGCGGTTAACCATGCTGGAGGCCACCGTAGCGCAGAGGTTAGCATGTCCGCCCATGACGCTGAACGCCTGGGTTCGAATCCTGGCGAGACCATCAGAAAAAATTTTCAGCGGTGGTTTTCTCCTCCTAATGCTGACAACATTTGTGAGGTACTATGCCATGTAAAACTTCTCTCCAAAGAGGTGTCGCACTGCGGCACGCCGTTCGGACTCGGCTATAAAAAGGAGGCAACTTATCATTGAGCTTAAACTTGAATCGGACTGCACTCATTCATGTGTGAGAAGTTTGACCCTGTTTCTTAGTGGAATGTTCATGGGCAAAATTTGCTATTTGCATAGCTGTTAACCGAAAGGGTCTTGCACATGGCAAATGACTGGGCTAGACCCAGATGTACCAATGTTAACCCAGAGAAGACTAAAATATGCCCGTTAACGAGGAAGACTAAGGTGGGTCAATTTAACACACCACGTTTCCTCGATAAGACGACTTCGATATCTGACAAGGTCAAATACTTAGGTGTGATCTTGGACAGGAAACTGAATAGGAAGTGTCACATTCAGGAGCGTACTGAGAAGGCTCACAGATGTTGGGCACTATGTAGACGGCTCGAAATGGGGCCTGAATCCTAGAATAGTCTACTGGCTCTACGGGAGCGTAATAAGACCAATACTTACTTACGCCTCAGTAGTTCGGTGGACTGCTATGGAGAAAAAAGTGTTCCGCATAGGCGGAGCTATGAGGACCACGCCCACTAGGGCACTGGAGACTATTCTAGATATTCGATTAAGTGTGAGGCTGCATCTATGAGACTGAAGGCGATGGGAGAATGGATTGAGGATGGGAGCAGCTCGTACCATCGCGGTATAATCGAGGCGACGATAGGAAACCTGGAAGGAAGGGAAGAGGTTTCTGAAAAGCTCTCGATAAAAAATGAGGTCTGATCCTTCAGTTATAAATCCAAAGATGTGATAAAAATAAATTTTTGCAATTTTTTCTTCAAAAAAGGTAATTTCATTGTTTCGTCTATATAAAAAAATTTGATCCAACACTTTGAATTTGACTCATTGTACCGTAAAAAGGACCTAACGTAGATGCGTATTTTAATAAATTGAAGATCAGCCACTTGCAAAAGCTACCAATGAATCCAGAAAAAGTCACAGTTTGGTGCGGTTTATGGGCTGGTGGCATCATTGGAACGTACTTCTTCAAAGATGATGCGAATCGTAACGTAACTTTGAACGCTATCGTGAGATGGTAACCAACTTTTTCGATTATGGAGTGAAGATCAGCCAGAAGCATTGCAAGAGCTACCAATGCATCCAGAAAAAGTCACACTTTGGTGTGGTTTATAGGCTGGTGGCTTCATTGGACCGTACTTCTTCAAAGATGATACGAATCGTAACATAACTTTGAATAATGACCCCTACCGCGAGATGATAGTTAACTTTTTTTTTGTCCAAAACAAAAGAGCTTAACTTGCAGGACGTGTGGTTTCAACTAGAAGGTGCCACATGCTGCACAGCATACGTAACAATGGACTTATTGAGAGGCGAGTTCGGTGAACATTTTATTTCACGTTTGGAAAAAAACTGGAAAAACCATTCGAGTTCTCAAAACGCAAAGCTGAAACTCCCACTTTGATAATATATTTTCGTTACCCAAAGTAATCTCTAATTACATGCAAAAATGTTTGGCGCCATCCAAGCAAAAATGGTCTTTATGGCTATTTTACTAAAAAATGCCAATTTTGCAAACATCTTTCCACAGTATGGGGATTTTGAGTGTTTTCATCCAGAAATGTGGCCAAAATTTATGTTTGTTTTTTTGGGAATTTTTCGTTTACACGGGACGGGTTATCGCTAACCGATGGCCATTATCTTTCGTATTTTGCATATTGGGATCAGAAAGAAACAAGTTATAACGTGCTAAGTTCAGCCGGGCCGAATCTTGCGAACTCACCACCATGGATTCTGCTTTAAATTTCTAGCAATTCAGTCGTTACGATCTGCATCATCTTTGAAGAAGTACGGTCCAATGATGCCACCAGCCCATAAACCGCAACAAACTGTGACTTTTTCTGGATACATTGGTAGCTCTTGCAATGCTTCTGGCTGATCTTCAAAATCGACAATTCTGCTTATTTACGTAACCATTGAGCGAAAAATGAGCTTCGTTGCTCAATGGGAGAAGCGCGCGATGAACTTTCTTAACAGAGCACGCATTTTGATAATAAAATTCCATAATTTGCAAGCATTGTTCGTTTGTTTAGACCAAACTGAAGATGTTTGATAGTGAAACAAAACACGAAACGTGCGTGAGCTTTTTAAACCAGTGTTACCATAATGATAATAGCTAAAACATCACCGTTTACCAGGGAATTGTCGAGCAGCCGAACTTCCGAGACTATGAACTACCTTACACATTCCAGGGGAACTGGAGTCTGTGGGTATGCCTTTTAGCGAAAATGAAAGAAAACACTCTCAACTGAGGAGACTACGGGAAGTTTTGTTTGATAAATTAAAGCCAATCAGAACCCTTACTTGGTATCCAGTACCCCATACTCTCTCTCTCTCTCTCTCTCTTAGTATCTGATTACTGATAGAAATTGTTCGGATAGATTCTTGTTTAGCATAGATCTTTCAATAATTGCGATCGATTATTAACAATCTTCTTTGTTTTTGCAGGTAAGAACACATTAACAATAACTTTTATTTGAATGCGATTTAACCCACAATGTAAGTACCAAAACATTTAAGGACAAAGGAATTTATTTGCAGTCGATCACTCAATGGCATCACTAAAATGATTAAAGCTTCTCGAAATATTTATCGAAATCAAAAAATTTATAAATTAATATAAGCTCAATCCGCATTGTTTGGTTGCCGCGTCATAGCGGAGAAAGGGGGAATGAAAGTGCAGACTATTTGGCAGTGAAGGCCAGAGGACTGCCGTCAATAAACTTGGTTAACTTGAAGCCTTTCGGGTCGACGCAGTCCGAGTTCAGGGCGTGTTACACTGCGGAACAGCGAAACGGTAGGTTGGACGGCGAAAATGCTATGGGGAGATCCGGATCTAAAGAAGATGAGAATATTACTGAAATAAAGTATAGCTATAGGACTACGAGCTCAGGTACGAGTATGCAAAACCGATGCGGCAAGTGATAGCATGTGTAGGCCATTGAGCGTGATAATGTTTTGAAGCATTTCCTTTATCAATGCCTGGCTTTCGCGACTAACAGGCATCGGTACTTTTGCGGGGACACAATACCAGACATATACCAACTTAGGGGCGTGATATGGAAAACAATTAAAGACTATGTCGCCCGGAATTCCTAACTTAGATTTTTTTCGGGTTGCTTTTTAGTATTAAGAGCGCACAATCCGATTACTGGCTTAGGTGCATGTCCATAGTGTCATGGAGCGCAACCTCTTTTCAACCTAACCTAATATTAGCTGACTCTCAGTTTGATGTCCCATTCAAGGTTAAGCTCAATGATTAGTTACCTCTTTTTTGTGGAAACTTGAACCTTTGTTAATAAAGCTAGGCATATGTTTTCAGATGGGCAATACAACATTCCGTTCCGAATTTTGTGGAAATCGGATAAAAATTGCAGTTAATACGCCCTTAAAAGCATAAATCGGGGGCATTATATATATATGGGAGCTATATCTAAATCTGAACAGATTTTTATAAAAATTTATAGGGCCATAAAAGCCACATTTGTTATCCGATTTTGCCAAAATTTTGGGACAGTGAGTTGTATTAGGGCCTTCGACATACTTCTTCAATTTGGCCAGATCGGTCCAGATTTGTATATAGCTGCCATATAGACCGATCTCTTGATTTAAGGTCTTGGGCCCATAAAAGCCGCATTTATTGTCCGATTTCGCCGAAATTTGGGACATCGAGTTGCATTAGGCTCTTCGAAAACTTTCTGGAATTTGACTCAGATCGGTCCAGATTTAGATATAGCTGTCATGTAGACCGATCTCTCGGTTTAAGGTTTTGGGCTCATAAAAAACGCATTTTTTGTTCGATTTTGCCAAAATTTGGGACAGTGAGTTGTGATAGGCCCTTTGATATCCTATTTCAATTTGGCTCAGATCAGTTCACATTTGTATATAGCTGCCATATAGACCGATCTCTCGATTTTAGGTCTTAGGCAAATAAAAGGCTCATTTATAGTCCGATTTCTCCGAAATGTTGGGACAGCGAGTTGTGTTAGACCATTCAACATTATTCTTCAATTTGACCGTGATCAGTTCAGATTTGGATATAGCTGCCATATAGACCTATGTCTCGATTTATGGTTTTGGAGCCACAAAAGCCACTTTTAATGTCCGATGTCACCGAAATTTGGGAGAGTGAGTTGCGTTAGCGCCTTGGACATCCCTCTTCAATTTGGCCCAGATCGGTCCAGATTTGGATATAGCTGCCATATAGACCGATCTCTCGATTTAAAGTCTTGGCCCCCTAAAAGGCGCATTTATAATTCGATTTCGCTAAAATTTGACACAGTGACTTTTGTTAGGCTTTTCGACATCCGTGTCGTATATGGTACAGATCGGTCTATATTTAGATATAGCTACCAATAAAACCAATATTTTGTTCTACAAAATTGATCAATGACTTGTACTTATTAGACCACTCAATGTCCGTGCCGAATTTGGTCCAAATTATAAATTGCGCATTTTTCACCGAATTATGACGACGAAAGGTGGATTGCATATACACCCGAGGTGGTGGGTATCCAAACATCGGGCCGGCCGAACTTAACGCCTTCTCGTTTTTCATGTTGCAACTGCCTCAGTCAAGGTTTCCTTGTTCTATTCGACTTTGTCCCCATCATGTCAAGGCAACAGTTATATGATCTCAATTTGAGATGTCATTTTAATGTCACGTACTGTCACAGAACTGTCCACTTTCATAATGTGCCACACAGGCGAGAGATCATCACAGAGTCAGTCATACGCACACTCACACATACCGCCATATAGAAAAAATGCAATGATAGCACTCTTGGAAACTATACAACAAATGGCCAGCTAGAAGTAGGCAATTTTCCTTTGAAGATTTTCCACAGTTGCAATATTTTCAAAATACAAAAAAAAAAAAACAAACAACGGCACACTGAGCAATGAAAATGCTGATGGTGTAACAAATTAAAGGCTTTTTTGCAGCCGCAACAGTTTACTCTTCGCGGGGCACGTTTCCAGCGTGTGTGTGTGTGCGTGAGTGTGTCTTTATCTGCCATGAGGCAGGCACTGCACGTTCTCCTTCGGCCCTATCGCAGAGCAAAGATCATGTTTATGACATTGTGCTGTCACTAAACAAAATGAATGCAATGCGATGTGCGTTGCGTTAAGCGCTACAATGAGAGGAAGACTGGCCGTGCAGCGATGTTTTGGCTTTAGCCTTGCCTTGCTCATGGATAGGATTTGCCTTTGTTTAATGTGTACGACGCCGCCAAGTCGAGTTTGGGCCATCATCGGTGGTGTTAACATTCTAAATTAAAATAGCTGTACGTATGCACGAAGCGCTCTAAAATAATATACCCACTATTTTCTCAGGTCTCTTAGTGCAAATGCATTTTCACGATGTGGGTATTTGAAACAAACATTCACTGATTATGGGCCATGAGTGGCTGGCTGGCTACCTACCCTCGGCGTACAAGTGCATCATCCAAATGCAGCTGACGACTGGCTGCGGAAATTCGAAAACCAACAAAACATTCAGGCAGATCGAATCAACAGTTGGTTTGAGAACAGTTACATGGTTTTGGAGTTTTGTGGTAGTGCAATGAGTCCCCGGCTGACATTTCATTTGGATGGGACTCAATTGTGCCCGATGGTGATAAAAGATTACATTTACATTGCGTTTTGGGTAATTTATTCAGATTTTCTGCATGAGAGCTTGCTGGGGCACAAAACAAAAACCGAATTGCCAAGTGGGAGAACACACACCACAAGCGATTAGACGCCCCTTAATGTTACCTTTGTGGCACTGATCTACAGTTAGTTCCCGTATTGATTGATAATTATTTTTTAGACGTGCCAAAGGTTTGCCATCTCTCAGTGTGATTATTTTCGATATACTCGTTCATAGTTGATTATTTAGGGAGAATTTTAGGTTTAATTAAATCCAAATGCAAACTTGCCCTTGAACATTACACTAAGAAACAGGGGCAAACTTCGCACATATTAATCTGTGCTGTCCGACTAAGTCTAAGTTCAATGATAAGGAAGCTCCTCTTTATAGCCTAGTTCGAACGGTGTACCGAAGTACGACACAGTCTAAGTTCAATGATAAGGAAGCTCCTCTTTATAGCCGAGTTCGAACGGTGTACCGAAGTACGACACATCCTTGGGGACCTCGCAAATGTGGCTAGCATTAGGAGCATCTCGTCGTTAAGTGTCATAGGCGGACATGTATACGTATCCATATCCTAGTATATAGGCATTTACACGGAAGAATGTTTAGGTTTGGTTAGGTTTAAGTGGCTCTCTGCCATCAGGCTCACTTAGACGTTTTCGTCCATTGTGATGCCACAGGAACAGAAGAAGGAAGATGCCTTCTAGTTCCTACGAATGTTCACATCCGCTAAATCCGACAGGTTCTCAAAGAAATGAGAACCTAAAGCGGAGCTACTTCTAACTGCTAGTGCGGGACACACACACAAAAGGTGTTCTATAGCCTTTTCTTCCTCGATGTCCCTACAGTTTCTGCAAAATTCGTTGCTGGCAACCTTCAGTCTGTCACCAGGTTTTCCGATTAAACAGTGAACTGTCATAACGGACACAGTGACTGCGACGTCTGTTCTAGCCAATGACAGCAAAGCAGTAGACCTCTTCAAGTCTAGATGAGGCCACATAGTTTTGGAATGCTCGCAGCCCTCTGTTTGTGACCATCTATTATTCGTTGTCCTTCGGGCCTGGTCATGAAAACTTAGCTTACTTGTCGCTAGAGGCATACCCACAGATTCCAGTGTCCCTGGAGTATGTAAGGTAGTTGCTAGTCTTGCAAGCTCGTCTGCTTTAGAATTCCCTGGGATATCTCTGTGGCCCGGCACCCACAACAGCTGAATTTTGAACTGTTCAGTCATCTCGTTGAGAGAACTGCGGCAGTCGAGGGCATATTTTGTGTTCAGAAATACGTTCTCCAGGGATTAAATGGCTGGCAGGTTGTTCATGCCAATCGTCATAATGACAATATATCTCAGCCATTCCACCACTTCCTTAATTGCAAGGATCTCTGCTTGATACAGACTGCAGTGGCCGGGTAACCTCTTCGATATGACCAGTTCTAGATCTTTAGAGTACACCCCAAAGCCCACCTGGACGTTTAGTTTGGAACCATCCGTACAGAAGTCTTTGTAATTTCTGTTACCAGGGATATCGTACTTCCAATTGGTTCTATCAGGTATAGTGGTACCGTGGTGTAATCCACACTGCCTGGAACATCGGATATTGTATCAAGGATAACAGAGAGTCAGTAGCCGCCACATGACCAATAAGAAAGCTCCCTTAACCTCACGGCAGTGGCATAAGATGTAGCATTAAATTCAGTGCATCAGATGGTGTTGTCCTCAGTGCGGCTGTGATACACAAACAATCCATACTTTGGATCCGGTTAAGTATTGAGCAGTAGGTGGATTTTTGAAGCGCCTTCCACCAGACCACAACACCATATATTAAGTATTATGGGTCTGACAATTGCAGTGTATATCCAATGCATGACACGCGGTCTAAATACCCAACTTTTGCCAATGGTTCTCTTGCAGGTGGTGCAAGAGTAGCCTTTCTTGCCCTTTCCAAAATGTTGGACTTGAAGTTCAATTTCCTATCGAGCAAAACACCCAGGTATTTTGTGATTTCTGTAAATGGAACATTCTCTCCTGTCAAGGAGACAGGTCCCACTGTAGGCAACTTTTATCTCGTGCTGAAAAGAACTATTTCTGTCTTGCACGGATTTATACCCAGACCACTTTCGGTAGCCCAATTTGCTGTTGCACGTAGACCTTCCTGAAGTATATCTCTTAGAGTGCTGGGAAACTTTCTCCTAACCGCAATTGCCATATCATCAGCATACGTGACCACTTTTACGCCTTTTTCTTCCAGAGACAATAATATATTGTTTATGGCTATATTCCAAAGTAGAAGAGACAGTACACCTCCTTGAGGAGTTCCTCTGCTGACCCATCTTTTTAGATCCACAGATCCCAAGCCTGCCGTAATGCATCTTTTAGTGAGTAAGTAATTCATAAACTTTCTCACGGTAGAGTTGATACCTAGAAACTCCAACTCCTTCATGATTGACGTCGGTTTTCCATAATTGAAAGCACCTTCAATGTCAAGAAATGTTACCATTGTATATTCCTTGACAGCCAGAGAACCCTTTATGTAGTCGACTAGGTCGTGAAAGGCTGTTTCAGTGGATTTGCCTTTACTATATGCATGCTGCTGTCGTGACATGCGATCTCCAGAGATCTCTGCCCTAAGATATGTTTCTACCAACCTCTCAGGAGTCTTCAGCATAAAGTACGACAGACTTATAGGACGAAAATCTTTCGTCTTCGTGTGGTATTTTCATATCGTATTTACTGTTGGCAAAAACTCAGTTGGTGCCAGGTTTATTGTACGACTGTGCACTGTTTGCTAATTGTGATTCGTTGAGTCGTCGTAAATTGGAGGTGGTCTTTAACAGCATAAAACGTTATGAATATGGTTTAGGAAGAAGACAATATATTGCACGATTCTCCAACTCACTTTACTGCTTGCAATTTCTTCACAAGATTATTATCGAAGGAAAACCGAAATATTCCTTTAACAGAATTATATTTACAAGATCCAATAGAGGAAGAAGGATTATACCGTTTAGGAGGAGGTGTGTGGCTTCTGAAAGAGAATTTTTTATTGGCACGATATGTTTGTGACTAAAAGTGTTAAAAAAAATTAATTTATAATTTAAAAAAATTTTAAAGCAAAACTTAAAGAAATGAAAGATCAGTTAACTATGAGAAAAATTGAATAAGCCATTTTTTACATGTAATCGTGTTGGTGATGTATTGAATATCGTGCGGTAGATTATTCCAAAGACGTATGTTGCTAATATAAGACATAAGACTCCGTCTTCTAATAGGTAATAGGAAGAAAGTTACTTCCTCTATCAGATTGGGCAACTCTCAGTCTCTCAAACAAATATCTGGGTTTCTTTTCCACAATAATCTTATGCAAAAATATTAATGATCTCGTATTTAGAAGATTGTTGAAACTAAGTCCAAATAGAGAATCTACATATTGTGAAACATGCTGACTCCTTTTTAAACCATCACCCATAACGGACTTTGCTGTTAAAAGCTACATTCAATTTTCGGAGGCTTGAAGAATCACAATTCGAAAAAAGTTCACAACCATATATCAAACAGGGAACTAGGAATGTTTTCGTCAGAAGAATTCGGATATATGGGTGTAAAGGAGTGTGTGATCCATAAAGCACGAAGCTTTCCATAAGTCTGCCCGGGTGCAATGTTATGATGATCGGACCAGCTCAAAGAACCGTTAAAAACCACGCCAAAATTCTTCGCACTAGATACAATATCAATCCTCTGACCATTAACGTAATTACATATCCGGTTGTCGCATGTTGAAATTCTTGTTTTTGTGAACAACCAAACATTTAGACATACTTGGATTTAACAACAAACCATTTGCAGTCGCCCAGTCATAAGTGCGATGTAGGTCCGCGTTAAGTTTACTTATGCAGTCGTCTACATTGTCCACGAAGCCGCTTTGAAAAATCTGTACTTCATCAGCATACATCATTATCTGACCGTGTGCTAGTTGACGAGGCAAGTCGTGTAATGAAAAAAGAAGTGGACCTATAATCGAGCCTTGGGGAACCCCCTTAGGTACGAACAAGGGGTTAGATAATATATTCCCGGCGCATACAGACTGCTGTCTATCGCTCAGATACGACATAATAAGACTCGTTGCTGTTGATGCGAAGTTGAAAAAAATCCGTAGTTTCATGCACAAATTCAGGTGATCAACCGTGTCGAAAGCTATGGAGTGATCCCAAAGAACCAGAAATCCAATTTTGTTCTCATAAATGTCATTTCTGATCGATTCAGCCACTTCAACCAATGCAGTAATGCAACTATGATCAGAACGGAAGCCGGACTGTCTTTCTGACAACAGAGACTCTTGGTGAAGATATACCGACATCTGTCCATGAAGAATTTTCTCGAAAACCTTAGAGAGATAGCATTAAATTGATATCGGCCGATAATTAACGTTGGATTTGGGAATGGGGATAATCTTTGCGTGCTTCCAAGTAATAGGTTACACACAAAATTGTACTAAACAGGTACTAAAAGTACGGTAGGAGATATGAAAATAAAATTTGTTCAAATCTCGGATCAACTCTGTCCAAGCCAATTGCATTTGACTTAACACGGACAAAACTCTCATAAACTTCCTCATGGCTAACACATCTAAACTCAAAAGGACTACGGGCATCAAAAACGAAAGCCGGACCATCATCATCACTGTAAAATTGCGTGTCCGTTTGTACAATATATCGGGTATGCGTACGAAGATCCTGTTAAGTTCATCTAGATCCCCATGGTATCGAGTGTTTGACTGGGGTTTACCCACTCCGATGTCATGTATCACCTACCACCTACTCTTCGAGCTCAATGCGCAATCATATCTCGAAGAATAATACTCCATGTTAGCCGCGTTAATAAAACTGTTAACTTTCCTCCAGGCTTCACGGAATTCTTCTTTCAGCTCTGGAAACTTAAAACGCTTCCATCTACTGTAAGCCAAGTCCCTATCCCCGATAAGTGCCTTGATTCTGGAATTGAACCATGGCTTTGTTTTTTTATGTTTTCACCCTTAATTTTTTTATTTTTTTAGTTTATATTGATTAAAACAGCTTTATATCAACCGACTTAATACAATATTCTTCTTTTTTAGTTCTTAACTATTTTATTTTCTTTTTTTTATTTAAAATTCTTCTATTCATTATAAAGGGTTCTCTCGCCGTCAAGTTTTTCAGATATAACTTCCAAATTGGTTACATTTCTGTTTCAATGTCCCATTATTCCATTTGATGTAAAAATACTTACATTTGATGCAAATATGATTGTGCTCTCCATTATTTTAGCATTTTTCCTACAATTATTCTCTCCATCTGTCAAAGTGTTGGTACTGGTGCATGTCTTTGAACATTTCTTTTGCAGGGTAACTAACCTGTTTGCCTGCTAATGTCCTTTTGACAAATGGCAAAATAATTACTCACGCATATTCAAAACTCGTATGCAGGCAGGCACGCACACTAAAACCACCGGCATTTGCACAACAGGATGACTCATTTACACACACCAAAGTGATTTGAATTATGACAGGAAAGAGTGCCTCAATACACCAATTACCACCATTAACACAATGGCCGTCAGTTAACGCCCGTACATCTGTGTTTTCCAATCCCAAAGTCTTTGGTCTTCGTCATAGAGGTAAATATCGTCATTGTACTCGCCTTCGTGTCTTGTGTTGTTCTTTCTATTTTTTAATGCAATGCGATATCAATTTGAGTCTGGAGTCTAGACCTAACTACCTACTCATCCAAAACAACAACAAAAAACAGCTGCGTTGGGACCAATGTTATGTTTCCCCAGTTCCCAGATACTGGTTCTTGTTTAGATCCCTACACTGGGGTCTGGTCACAGCTGTTTTTTTTTTTTTGTAATTAAATCCATAAGGCCTAAGGATGAGACTGTGTGAGTGGAAACGTAAGTCAGCGTCAACTACGCAATCAGAATAAGCAAACCCAACTAGCAGACAGACGGACTTGTGCGTGAGTTCAATATTATTCGAATACGACTATTCGACCAATCGCAAGTAACTATGGAAAATTCATAAAAACACAGAGTTTGCTTTGAGCGCACAGTGGTTTCAAAACAGGCATACAGTATCTAAGTTACTGAGAGCAGCTAACTTAACAAGACATGCTTTGATGAAAGTCGGTGGGACTATTTTCCACGCTTCACATGTTACTTTCTATTCACTTTGAGACCACACACATGGTCAAACCTGTAGTACCCTTGTCTGTGATAAAGGATGGCACTTTTATGCGTAAGTTGCAATATTCTTTTGAGCCAAAAATGTTTCGTTAAAAATATTCATTTACTTCATTTATCTCTTATGTCTCTTTCATTTGGCAGAGAGTATGTACGAGTGAGCGCTGAAAATATTAATTTTTGATTCGTTGGGCAAAGTTAACAATTTTGTCAACTTTTGCGCATCGTTTGTTGGAAATTTGTTTGCAGAGTTGCATTTTTTTAACGCAACGCTCAAAAACAAAGATCAATGCGTTCATTCTATTCTGGCCTTTAGTCGCAAATGTGCCAATTTTGTAAAAAAAAAACCTTAAGGCCCTTTGTGGCTAAAGGATGGTTCTTTATGCGTAAACTACAATATTCTTTTGAGTCAAAAATGTTTTGTTTACAGCAAAAGATGCCTTGTTACACACAAAAAAAATGCAGTTATCACTTGTGTCTTTTTCATTTGGTAGAGAGTGTGTGTGCGTGAGCTCAGTAAGGTGTACGTCAAAAGATGTTGTTTAGCTCTTTTCAAAGATAGGATTGGTACACCTAAAACAATAAAACGTTTAGGATTTTTTTTGCTCTTTTTGTAACAGTATAACATTTCACTTCAACATATCAAACGTTAGCCATAAACGTATTATTATTGAACGTAACTAACTTTGTTTATTGTAACAAAATTCCATTTCATCCTTATTTCACATATAAGGATATTGTTGGATTTATTATTATAACAATAATTTTATTTTTATTAGTTTTAATTAATCCTTATTTATTAGGAGATCCAGATAATTTCATTCCTGCTAATCCTTTAGTTACCCCAGTTCATATTCAACCAGCTAAGTCTACCATAACAGGACATTCATTTTGTGGTAAAACCAAAAACTCTTTAATTGTAAAAGTGCTTCGGTAGCCGCAAACGATTATTCGTGTACTGGACCAATAATTATTCTCTTGTGTCTCTCCTACTAGAGAGAAAGGGTGAGTAATTGAACGTATAGACTAGTATTTGCCAAGAATACTTATTCTATTGCCACCGTAGCGCAGAGGTTAACATGTCCGCCTATGGCGCTGAACGCCTGGGTTTGAATCCTGGCTAGTCCATCAGAAAAAATTTTCAGCAGTGGTTTTACCCCCTAATGCTGGCAACAATTGTGAGGTACTATGCCATGTAAAACTTCTCTCAAAAATGATGTCGCACTGTGGCACGCCGTTCGGACTCGGCTACAAAAAGGAGGCCCCTTATCGTTGAGCTTAAACATGAATCGGACTCCACTCATTGATATTTGAGAAGTTTGCCCCTGTACCTTAGTGGAATGTTCATGGGCAAAATTTGCATTTGCATGTTCAAACTGTACTGACTAAGGTTAATAAATGAACACTTTATTGCATTATTTCCCAAAATCGGAGGAACATGTATATGAGAGCTATATCTAAATCTGAACCGATTTCGAGCAACCATCTCAGTTATTGTAGTAGTCGTCGGGGAAAGCGCTATACAAAATTTTGGGAAGATTGGTTAATAAATGCGACTGCAGTGACCATAGAAGTGAAAATCGGGCGAGATATATATATATATCTAAATCTGAACCGATTTCTATGAAATTCACCAGCAGTGTCGAAAGTCATAACAAAATTTTTCCTGCCAAATTTCGGGAGAATCGGTTAACAAATGACCATTTTATTGCATTATTACTGCAAATCGGACGAACATATATATGGGAGCTATATCCAAATCTGAACCGATTTCGAGAAAAAATTATGGATATTGTAAAAATCGTCGAGGCAAGCGTTGTACAATGTTTGCAAAGATTGGTCAATAAATTCGCTTGCAGTAATTCTAGGAGTGAAAATTGGGTGATTTATATATACATGAGAGTTATATCTAAATCTGAACCGATTGCTATGAAATTCACCAGTTATGTTGAGAGTTGAAAGAAAATCCTTCCTGCCAAATTTCAAGAGAACCGGCTAACAAATGACCATTTTATTGTATTATTACATCAAATCGGTCGACCATATATATGGGAGCTATATCCAAATCTGAACCTAGTTTTTTCAATTTCAATAGGCTTCGTTTCTAGGGGGAAAATATGTCTATACCAAATTTGAAGACGATCGGATGAAAATTGCGACATGTATTGTAGTTTGTACACAAATTAACATGGACAGACAGACGGCCATGGCTAAATCGAATCAGAAAGTGATTCTGAGTCAATCGGTATACGTATCAATGGGTCTATCTCTCTTCCTTCTGGTTGTTACAAACAAAAGCACTAAGTTATAATACCCTGTACCACAATAGTGTACATTCACTTCGGATATGTTAAAACTTTTACAAACTTCATCTGCGGTACGGGATGACTCTTTTATGCAAAAATTCAAAACTTCTTTTAAGTCAAAAATGTTTCGTTTACAACAAAAGATGATTTATTACGTGAAAAGATGAGTCTATTAGTTAGTTCGTATCTTGTGTCCCTCCATTTGGCAGAGAGTGTAGCAAAAAAAGGCTAATTTGTGTTTGTATACCCTCCACCATGGGATGGGGGTATATTAATTTATCCATTCTGTTTGTAACACCTCGAAATATGCTTCTGAGACCCCATAAAGTATATATATTCTTGATCGTCATGTCATTTTAAGTCGATCTAGCCAAGTCAGTCAGTCTGTCCGTCCGTCTGTCGAAAGCACGCTAACTTTCGAAGGAGTAAAGCTAGCCGCTCGAAATTTTGCACAAATACTTTTTATTAGTGTAGGTCGGTTGTGATTATAAATGATTCAAATCGGTTAATTTTTTGATATAGCTGCCATATAAACCGATCTTGGGTCTTGACTTTTTGAGCCTCTAGAGGACACAATTCTCATCCGATTTGACTGAAATTTTGCACATAGTGTTTTGGTTTCATTTCCAACAACTGTGTTAAGTATGATCGGTTTATAATCTGGTATAGCTGTCATATAATCTGATCTTGGATCTTGACTTCTTGATCCAATAGAGTGCGCAATTCTGATCCGATTTGGCTGAAATTTTGCATGAGGTGTTTTGTTATGACTTGCAAGATTCCAATTGTGTTTATGATTATTTTGTTAATAGTGAGTACACGCCGCCATTTATACCGAGCTGTTCAAGTCAAAATATCCCATTTGTCCGCTTGGAACCACTGTGTGGCATAAAACAAAACAAAAATAAACCAATCGAAAGCACGCTAACTTTCGAAGGAGTAAAGCTAGCCGCTCGAAATTTTGCACAAATACTTTTTATTAGTGTAGGTCGGTTGTGATTATAAATGATTCAAATCGGTTAATTTTTTGATATAGCTGCCATATAAACCGATCTTGGGTCTTGACTTTTTGAGCCTCTAGAGGACACAATTCTCATCCGATTTGACTGAAATTTTGCACATAGTGTTTTGGTTTCATTTCCAACAACTGTGTTAAGTATGATCGGTTTATAATCTGGTATAGCTGTCATATAATCTGATCTTGGATCTTGACTTCTTGATCCAATAGAGTGCGCAATTCTGATCCGATTTGGCTGAAATTTTGCATGAGGTGTTTTGTTATGACTTGCAAGATTCCAATTGTGTTTATGATTATTTTGTTAATAGTGAGTACACGCCGCCATTTATACCGAGCTGTTCAAGTCAAAATATCCCATTTGTCCGCTTGGAACCACTGTGTGGCATAAAACAAAACAAAAATAAACCTGTATAAATAACCTACTCTATTCCTCTCGTGTTTACATTTTACGCATGCCGGTCATAAAAAAAAACAGCTCACGTGAGTGCGTGAGTGTAGCTTAGTGGGGCTAGCCCCGATACCACAGTCACACTCGCACAATTCGGCATAATTTTCAGGTCTTGTCTAAGATTTAATGACTCTCCTGCTGTTTTTGTTAACAGTTTTAAAAAAACACAAAACCCGTTGTTGCTGTTGTTTTGTCGTTTCTCTTTTTTCTATTTTTTATATTTGTTGTTGTTGTTGTTGATGGAATAAAGGTCTACGCACTACGTTGCTTTGGATGTGGCTTTCATGTTTGGTTGTTTTCATGCGTGCGTGTGTGTGTGTGTGTGCATCTGCGACTGCGTATATTTAGACTTTGCCATGAAGTTGGTTTTCTATGTTTGTTTTGTTCTTTCTTCCGTTGTTTTGTTTTTTTTTTTGTTTTTTTCTCATACTGGACTGTTATTGTTGTATTATTCATAGGCCTATTATAAAGTCAAAGTGGCACAGCAGCACAGCAACAGCGACGCTGATGATGATGATGACGAGCATTACACACTTGGTTCAAACCCAAGCAACAGCGATGAAAGGCTATGGCAAAAAAAGTAGGCAGTATGGTGGATATACACAGCAATTTATCCGTGTAACAGGGTAAAACGAAAGTGAGAGTGTGACTTGATGAAAAAATATGGGACCATATGTGTATGGTCTCGTTTATAGAATGGATTTCGGAATTTATCCCCTCCTAATATAGGCGACATTTGTGACAACTTCTCCCCAAAGAGGTGTAGCACTAAGGCACACCGTTCGGACTCGGCTATAAACAGGAGCTCGCTTATCATTGGACAGCACCCAGTAATATGGAGAAGTTTGCTCCTATACCACGATACCAATTAGGAGAGTCTGGCTGCAAGCTCCCACCTTATCATCAACTTAAGTCTTATTTAACTTAAATCTAAACTGCCTATTTTCGGTGTTGCTTTCCACCCCAATGTCCCTATATTTTGTACTAAGAATATGGTCACATTTGAGAAAATCTAATATCACAGTCTAAAATCCATACCCACGGTTTAGACACTCAGAGGCAGGCCTCCCAACAGCAGTAGTAGTAGTAGTAGTAGTAGCATGCATTTGTTTGTCTTCACAAAAGAAGATCCATTTTAAATATCGGCCTATACAACAATCCAGGCTGGTTGGGCAGTTTGTTTGGCTATCGTTACAACTTGCTGGACGTGTATGTTGGCACAAACGAATCTATGTGGGCAGCCAGCTCTTTGCCCTCGCCAAGCTCTATTATTAATTTTAATGACTGCCATTAAATAGTGGGACACACAGAGAAATTCCAAAATGTAAAGACAGAGAAACAGCCTATTGGATGAACGAATGGACGGACCCTCAATTCCTTTTGTCTATTTTATGGGCTTTGGCACAGTATCATTCACTCACACTCGCACTCACACTCATTGAGTCATTCGTTTGTTGGAAAAGTTCATTGTGTTTGGAATATTTTATTGACTTTATTTCAAAGGCCATTTAAAAACGAAGCCCGCAAAAGGGTGATATCGCCGTCACTCTCAATGCCATTACAGGGGTCATTAGAATTACACATGGACAGCCCAGATGTACAGTTTTCTTGCGGCGGTTTTTATTCAATGCTCAATTTGAATTTTCACACCAATCACACAATTGATTGATCTAGGGTCAGAGGTCAATCACACACAGGTTTACAAAGTTTCATAAATTTTACTGAGTTAGCCGTGTAGAGGGGGGTTTAACGCATTGAAGTGCTTCCTAATACATGAAGCAACATGTGACACTTGATTAGGTATATCTTAAATAGTATTTTGTTTGAAGGTCATGTTCGAATGACTTTGAGTTGTGATTAGAGGCATTGTTTCCTTTCACAAGAGGATTGACTGTCTAATTGAATTAAATGTGCATTTTTGTAGCATTTTATCACCAACATAACACCTCTAATTATTAAATTTGGCATAGTACAAGGAAATTTAATAATTTTTTCTCTCGATTTTGTGTAGGGGGAAAATTAAAGTGGGACCAATATCCGTATTGGAGAATGAGGATGTCTAATAGATTGGCAGCAACAACTGTGTTAATCAGAGATGGGCTTTTTGAAACTCTGACATACATTTCCGACGTATTATACATTCGTCAAAAACATCATAAACCTAGCCAAAAAAATTTGTTCAAAAATATTTGGAGAATCGTACAATTTGTTTCAACTTTTGTGAATTTATGAATATGGCAACACTGGTGCATGCCAGTGCTGCATGCTCCTATAACAGAAAACGTCTGATTTCCAATACTGGCGAGAACACCCACCACCTCTTTTAATACCCACCACCGAAGGATGGGGGTATATTCATTTTGTCATTCCGTTTGCAACACATCGAAATATCCATTTCCGACCCTATAAAGTATATATATTCTTGATCAGCGTAAAAATCTAAGACGATCTAGACATGCCCGTCCGTCTGTCTTTTGAAATCACGCTACAGTCTTTAAAAATAGTGATATTGAGCTGAAACTTTGCACAGATTCCTTGTTTGATCCATAAGCAGGTTAAGTTCGAAGATAGGATATATCGGACTATATGTTAATATAGCCCCATATAGACCGATCCTCCGATTTAGGGTCTTAGGCCCATAAAAGCCACATTTATTATCCGATTTTGCTGAAATTTGGGACAGTGAGTTATGTTAGGCTCTTCGACATCCTTCTTCAATTTGGCCCAGATCGGTCCAGATTTGGATATAGCTGCCATATTGACCGATCGTCTGATTTAGGGTCTTAGGCCCAAAAAATCCACATTTATAATCCGATTTTAGTAAAATTTGGGACTGTGAGTTGCGTTAGACCCTTCAACATCCTTTCTCAATTTGGCCCAGATCGGTTCAGATTTGAATATAGCTGCCATATAGACCGATCTCACTATTTAAGGTTTTGGGCCCATAAAAGCGTATTTATTGTCCGATTTTACTGAAATTTGGAACAGTGAGTTGTGTTAGACCCCTCGACATCCTTCGTCAATTTGGCTCAGATCGGTCCAGATTTGGATATACCTGCCCTACCTGATTTAGGGTCTTAGGCCCATAAAAGCCACATTTATTATCCGATTTTGTTGAAATTCGGGTGAGTGAGTTGTCTTAGGCCCTTGGATATCTTTCTTCAATTTCGCCCTGATCGGATCAGATTTGGAAATAGCTGCCATATAGATCGATCCCTCGATTTAAGGTTTTGGGCCTATAAACGGCGCATTTATTGTCTGATGTTGCCGAAATGTGGGACAATGAGTTAAGTTAAGCCACTCGATATACTTCTGCAATGCGGCACAGAGCGGTCCAGATTTGCATATAGCTGCCATATAGACCGATCTCTCAATTTAATGTTTTGGGTCAATAATAGGCGCATTTATTGTTCGATGTTGCCGAAATTTAAGACGGAGAGTTAAGTTAAGCCCCTTCAAATGTTTCTGCAATTTGGTCTAGATCGATCAAGATTTGCATATAGCTGCCATATAGACCGATATTATAATCTGATTTAACTGAAATTTGAAACAGTGACTTATGCAAGGTTTTCAACATCCTTGTCGTATATAGATCAGATCGGTTTATTTTTAGATATAGCTACTAAAAAGACCAATATTTTGTTACACGCAATTGAATAATGACTTGTACTCATTAGTATTTGGTCCAAATCGGAACATATTTCGATATAACTGCTTTGGGAAATAAGGTATTCAATTTTCATCGGATTGTGATGAAAGGTGGTTTACATATACACACGAGGTGGTGGGTATCCAAAGTTCGGCCCGGCCGAATTTTACGCCTTTTTACTTGTTCTATAAAAAGTTCTAGCCCTTGTTTTATTTTTTGTCATCGATTTTATAAAACTCAAACTCTTGACCCATAATCTTTTGCTGGTAAAGGTATTGGTGTGTTGGTGTCTTCCCCTTGATTGATATCCCATAAATACTATTTAAATAAATCATTTAATCTTTTTATGGCGTTCAGTGATTGGGGCGTTTGCTAAATATGGTTTATGATAATAAGCTAGACATTGCTAGCCCCTTTTGCTTTTACCGCAGTTTGGTAATTCCATTAAATGCGTCATTAGCGTTAAAAAATGCCTTGTAAAGGTCAAATAAATAATTATGAAGAGGTATGATGCAAAGAGGAAAAAAACAAATAATCAATTAATTAATTACCATCATCAAATAATTAAAACAAATATACTCACTCTTCCTCTCTCTCATTGACACGTCTGTGAAACCATCCGTATGTGAGAATTTATAAAAAATTAGCAACCAAAAAAAGGAAGAAATCTTCATTAATTAAACAAAACATTATCTTAAACCATAAAGACTTGTTTAATATCACTGTAGACAGCTGCTGCTGACTGCTGAGGCAAAGATCACCATGACAAAGATAATTCCCCAGACACTTTAATTACTATATGTCCAAAGCAAGGACAAAGACTAGAAATTAATTCGACATCAATCATGTTTGAGTCTATGATCAAAAATCAAGCGAATCTCAAAATGTTTACGCAGATGAGAACAATGGGGAAAAGACAGCATTTGGAAAAAGTCATAGAATACTGCAATACTGATTTTCTGCACTGCAATATTAAAAAAGTGTTCAATAAAAAATTTAAGTTCAAACTAACAAATTCTCACAGGAAACAGATTTCAATCATACTTTTTATTACTAACAGTATTGTATTGAAATTATCGGAACATTTCGATTCAGATATCATCGTAGCTAGAGGCAAGCCCCCCAACTGCTACCGATGTTTGTGACGTTTTTGTTGTTGCTGAAGCCTGATTTTTACAACTGCAGGTAGTGATCCTCGTCATGTTCTTTAGGTGAGCCGCTAGTTCCAGTCCATAGGACCGATCGAGGGCAAACGTTAGAGCCATTGGTTATTTAACTCTAGAACGATTAACAAGATGTCTTCGAATAAAATAACTCTAAACTTTTCTTGGGTTATATTTAATTTTTCTATAATAAATGTGAAACTTTTGTTAATTAGGTTAGGTTGAAAAGATGGTGCAGATATTAATCCGCCCCATGCCGCTTCGGCCCGCTCCCTGGCACCCTCAGATATTTGGACATAAATTTCAATGTTATATTCGTAATCTACTCCAAAATACCTGTCATTTACACCCCATATAGCCATGATTGGCTTATTTTGCCATTGAAGGAGTTTTTGAGGAGGTTTGATGTCATATTTGTAATATACTCCCGAATACCTTTCATTTGGATTCGATATTAACATGAGCGTACAATATGTTTATTTGGGGAGTTAAACCGATCTTGGATCTTGAATTTTCGAGCCACTAGAGGGCACAATTCTTATCCGATTTGGATGAGGTGTTCCAAGATTTTGCATGAGGTGTTTCGTTATGTTTTCCAACAACTGTGTTAAATATTGTTTAAATCGGTTCATAATCTTGACTTCTTGAGCAACTAGAGCGCGCAATTCTTATCTGATTTGGCTGAATATGGTTCAAGTTAGTCTATAACTTGATATAACTGCCGTATAAACCGATCTGGGATCTTGACTTTTTGAGCCTCTGGAGGTCGCAATTAATACTAATGCTAATTTTGCCTATAAACATTCCACTAAGGAACTGGGGCAAACTTCTTACATATCAATGAGTGCAGTCCGATTCAAATTTAAGCTCAATGATAATGGGCCTCCTTTTTATAGATGAGTCCGAACGGAGTACCGCAATGCGACACCTCTTTGGAGAGAAGTTTTATATGGCATAGCCTGTTACAGCTCCCTTATAAACCGATCGCTCTGTTTTACTTCTTGAGCCCCCAAGGAGCGCAATTCTTATTCGAATTGGCTGAAATTTTATACAGGTCTCCAACATATAATTTAATTATGATCCGAATCGGACCATAACTTGATATCGCTCTAATAGCAGAGCAAATCATTTCTTTGATCGTTTTTGTGTTTGCCTAAGAAGAAATGCCGGGAAAAGAACTCGACAAATGCGATTCATGGTGGAGGGTATATAAGATTCGGCCCAGCCGAACTTAGCACGCGTTTACTTATTATTTTCAGAGCCTTTGTCCGCGTATTTCTCAACAGATTTTCTGTAAATTTTGCACATTAGGAGTGCAATTGCAATTGCAATTTAGGAATGATTTTGGAAAGGAAATTGACTTGATAGTGTCACATTCAGGAGTGTACCGCGAAGGCTCACAGATTTAGGGCAGTAGGCTCGAAATAAGCCTTGAATCCGAGGATAGTACACTGACTCAGTAGTTTGGTGGACTGCGATGTAGAAAATGTCCAACATGAGGATAATACTACAGATTCAGATAACCAAGCCCACCGGGACAGTAGGGACTATTTTAGATATACGTCTCCTATACTACAGATTTAATGTAAGGCAGCCAATTCGGCTATGAGACTTTAGACGATGGGAGAATGGATTGAGGAAAGGAGCTGGTCACATCATCGCCGGTATAGTGTCGCCTACACTATGGGAAACCTGGAAGGAAAGGAAAAGCTTGCATGGCATTGCTGCCAGCGGCACAGTTTTGGATAGTCGAAACCCCAGAATTGTCATCTGAAAAATCATGCTATACAGATGGATCAAAACAAGGGGACAAAGTGTGTCTGGGTGTCTACATTGAAAACCCAGGAACTGAGATCTGTTTTGCGACTGTCTGACCATAATACGGTCCTGCAGCCGGAGATTCGGGCCATCATGGAATGCGTGAGGCGGTGTGGTGTTTATTGCCCATACGGGGCAATAAACCCCGAACATTCTTGGAGTGTAAGAAGGAGATTAAAGCTTTCTTTGAGGATGGCGCGATCCTCATTGTTTGGATGCCGGGCCGGCCCTATAGTAAAGAAAAAATGAAAGAGCCGACGATTTGGCAGAGAAGGCTAAAGAATAAACTTGGTTAACCAGAAGTCTTTCGGGTTGACGACGCACAGTGGGAGAAAATCGAAAAAACAAGTAAAAACCACTAAGGAAAGGCAAAAGTCTGGCGGAGCTGACTATATAATACCCTACACCACCTGGTGTACGTAGTAATTTTTATACCCTCCTCCATAGGATGGGGGTATTCTAATTTCGTCATTCTGTTTGCAACACATCGAAATATGCGTCTGAGACCCCATAAAGTATATATACTCTTGATTGTCATGTCAATTTAAGTCGATCTAGCCATGTCCGACCGTCCGTCTGCCTGCCGAAATCACGCTAACTTTCGAATGAGTAAAGCTAGCCGCTTGAAATTTTGCACAATTACTTTTATTAGTGTAGGTCGGTTGGGATTGTAAATGGGCCAAGCATGGACCGAGTTTTGATATAGCTGCTATATAAATCGGTCTTGGGTCTTAACTTCTTGAGCCTTTAGAGGACGCAATTCATAATCTGGTATAGCTGTGATATAAACCGATCTTGGATCTTGACTTCTTTACCTAATAGAACGCGTAATTTTCATCCGATTTGACTAAAATTCTGCCAAATCGGATGAGAATTGCGCCCTCTAGAGGCTCAAGAAGTCAAGATCTCAGATCGGTAAGTATGACAGCTATATCAGGTATATACCGATTTGCACCATACTTAGCACATTTATTGGAAGTCATAACATTACATTCTCATGCAAAATCGGACGAAAATTGTGGTTTCTACAGGCTAAAGTGTATTTCGGATGAAAGATATATCTGGCACCTATGTCTAAATCCAAAACGAATTTTATGAAATTTTGCACTCGTATTAAGACGCCAAAAAAAAACACCTTGTACTATATCTTGTTAAGATCGGGCTAAAATAGTGGCTTCTAAAACCTTAAAAGACCATGTCGTATAAAAGATATATATGAGAGCTATGTCTTTATCTAGACCGATTTATATGAAATTTTGCACTCGCATCGGGACTTTAAGTATGTTTATGAAATTTTGCACACATATGAAGATGACAAATAAGGCATCCCGGTCCAAATTCGGTAAAGATTGCACCTAAAATGTGGCTGCTACAGCCTTAAAACTCCATATCGAATAAAAGATATTTATTACTGCTATATTGAAATTTGAACCGATTTTTATTAAAATTTGCAGACGTATTAAAACTTCAAAGAAAACACTTTGTGTGAAATTTTGTAAAGATCGGACCAAAATTGTGGCTGCTATGGCCATAAAATTCCATATCGGATGAAGGTTATATACGGTAGCTATATCTAAATTGGAACCGATTTTGGCGAAATTTTGCACACATATGAGGACGTTGAATAAAACACAACACGCCTAATTTTGTAAAGATCGGACCAAAATTGTGGCTTCTACAGCCTTAAGAGGCCATATCGGATGAAAGAAATATATGGGAGCTATATCTAAATCTGAACCGATTTTGGCGAAATTTTGCACACATATGAAGAAGAATAAAACACCCCATGTCAAATTTTGTAAAGATCTGACTAAAATTCTGGCTTCTACAGCCTTAAAAGGCCATATCGGATGAAAGATATATATGGGAGCTATATCTAAATCTGTACCGATTTCTTTCAAAATCAATAGCGTTAGTCCTTGCGCCAAAAAAGAGACTTGTTCAAAATTGCATGAGAATCGAACAATAAATGCGACCTGTAACTTGATCACAAGAAGGACATAGCTAAATCGAATCAGGAAGTGAATTTAAGCCGATCGGTACTTACTTCTCAATGTGTCTAGCTCTTCTCCTCCTAAGCGTTGCAAACAAATGCACAAAGTTAAAATACCCTGTACCACAGTGATGGATTAGGGTATAAATATGTCATTTGAGAACGGATTGAGATAAGTCCTTAAAATTTGAGATGGTTAAAGCTGAGGTGTCATCGAGATCATATGCAAGAGATCTAGGCTCTAGGTGCTCCGGGAGCATCTTGGCAGGTCTGGGAGGACAGTTTATACGGGAGCTACATCAGGTTATAGACCGATTCGCACCATACTTGGCACGATTGTTGGTAGTGTTAAATGAACACTACGTGCAAAATTTCAGCTCAACCCGACAACCATTGCCGCTTCTAGGGGCTCAAGAAGCCAAATAAGGAGATCGGTTAATATAGAAGCTATATCCAGCAATATCGGGAGTATATGGTCATGGGATGTCCCCTATTCAGTTGGTCCCGAATGTTGATATCAGATCCACAGTCTATTTTTCCATAGTTGGCAAACATGTTCGGTTTGGGGGTTGTTTTGGTTGATGGGGCTGCCACTCAGTGACTTGACTTTGAAAATATATATCAGATTCGTGTTCTATTCTAAAAAATCTCTTATATGAGCCTCAAATTGCAATGGTCAGCAAATACCTCCTATTTGGGTGGTGTTATAAGGGTGGGATGGCCCCCTAGACACTTTTCCCGAATATTGATATCAGATTCGTGCTTTACTCCCAAAGACCTTTCATTTGAGCCTCATATTGCTATGGCAGTAAATTTGTCCTCTTTGGGGGATTTTCTCGGGGATGGGCGGCCCCCAAACACTTGGTCCCACATCTGGATATCAGATTCGTATTCTACACTTAAATACCTTTTATTTCAGCTCCATATTGCGAAGGTCAGTAAATAAGTCCTGTTTGGGTGGTGTTTTGGGAAAGGGGTGGGCCCCCAGAAACTTTGTCCCAAAATTTGGGTATCAGATTCGTATGTTACT
This sequence comes from Stomoxys calcitrans, assembly GCF_963082655.1. Classification (NCBI taxonomy): domain Eukaryota; kingdom Metazoa; phylum Arthropoda; class Insecta; order Diptera; family Muscidae; genus Stomoxys; species Stomoxys calcitrans. The sequence continues at coordinate 164,263,539 of NC_081553.1, read as the reverse complement.
CGCAAATACCTTTCATTTGAGTCCCATATTGCCATGGTCGGTAAATATGTCCAATTTAGGGGTGTTTTGATTTTTATATATAAGATATCCATATCATGGCCGATATGGCTCATTTGGAATTCCCAATGACCTACATAAGAGGAAGTATCTGTGCAAAATTTCAAGCGGGTAGCTTAACGCGTTCGACCGCTATCGTGATGTTCACAGACGGACGGACATGGCTAGATCGAGACGATTTCAAGACGGTCAAGATTATATATACTTAATGGGGGCGCAGATCAATATTTCGAGGTGTTACAAACGGAGTGACCAGATAAGTATACCCCCCATCCTATGGTGGTGGGCATAAAAAGTTCGGGAGATTGAAATTGAATTAGCAGAATTATTGGTAGTGGTAGTTGGTCATGCTTTCATACATAGAGTAGCGGAATGCGTCATACCAATGACTGCACGTGAAAGCTTAAATGCAGCAACACGTGTAGACCTAATCAATAACAACGCGAAGTAGCAGATGCAATGGCGTCGCACTTCAGGCACTTGCAGCGACTGTTTTAGAGTGCAAGATAGTAAACAGAAGTTCGGTAAACACATGCTTGTGACATTTGTTTAGATTCCATCGTGTTTTTTGTTGAGGTTATTGCTTGCCATTCTCTCTGCATTAATGCGTTAATGACACCATAAACTAAATGTGAGACAAAAAAAAAAAAACAGACGCCTTCTGCTAGAGAATGAAATTCGTTCAATTTGAATTACATCACTCACACTTTTTGTTGTTTTGGTGGGTAATGCCAACAAAATTCCGGCTGGGAGACAATGAATGACTGCTAGTCACCAGCAGCAACAGCAGTTTACAGTGTAAGTTTTCCTTTGTCCCCAGCTGTGCTTTCTACAGCTGGAGGCCCACTGGCAGCAGCAGCCACAACAGACAATGGAAATCGTTGGGAGTGTCGTTGGTTACGAGTGTTACGAATTGCGGTAATATTTTTTTGTTTTTGTTTCTTTTGCCTTTGATAACAAACGCTTCTTTTGTGATGAGAGGTAGTGAAAAAGAGTGGGACAGAGAGAGATTCCTTATCAGTGCCGACGATAGGAAATGTAAATACGTCCTCCATATGCAGCCAGCCAAACAGTCTTTGTTGGGTGCGTAATGGGGCCAGAGAACGATTTGTCAACCCATTTGAATTGCCAAATGTGACATTGCCTTGGCTTGTTGGACCGACCGTTCGATAGCGGACCAAAGTAGGCAATTGTGCCACTCGCTCAGAAGCACTTATGCCGATTTGAAACTGTGAAATGTGAATGAATGAATGAACGGTGGTTTCTTTATCTGCCAACTGTTTTGAATTTCTATCTTCATCGGCCATATGGTGGAACATTTGGTTGCATAATGGCAAATACAAATCCACTTTGTAAAATGAGAGGTGGGTACATTAATTGCGAAGTTACATAGGCATATCGATGATGAGATTTGTTATATTGCCATGTATTATACTGAAAGAAAAATACGGTACGTTCTTAAGACTCAAAACTTTGAGTTTTTCCACCCGGTGAAAAAAGGATTCTTTATTTTTATACCCACCAATATAGGATGCGAGTATGCAAAACTAATCTAGCCGATTGTAATAACTCGAACAATGCCACTGTATGTATATTGCATCTCTTGCTGAAAAGACCTACTTCCGTCTTAAACGGATTTATTCCTAGACCACTTTTGGTTGCCCACTTCGCTGGAAATGTGTCAGCGAGTAGTTCCAATACTTTCTCACAAGACATTGTCTATATATTTTCTGACTTCTGAATGTACCCTACCGTAATAGGTTTCGAGGAATAGATCTTACTTAGCCTAGAGGCCTTGGATGTATCCTCCACGGAACTGCAGAATTCCACCCTGAATTTCTTCTTCTGGGCCGTTTTCAGCTCCCCCTTGCGTTTTTTGGCTTAGCCTTATAGGCAACTCAATTGTATGGTGACCTAGTGGCTTTCGATCTGTTGAAAAGTTCTCTGCAATCCTTCCTTGGAACAACCAGTTCTGGGGTCTACCATGACGGTTGATGTTTTGCTCTTGGATTGGTTCTAGGAAATGTTGATAAAAGGGCGTCATTCAGGGCCTTCAAAATCCGCTTGATCGTTATGTCTATATCCTCCGAGGTTTCCACTTCCTTTTCAGGTCTAAAAGGGGTAGGAGAGCAGAATTCGTGCTGAAATTTATCTCAATCCGCCTTTCTTCTGTTTAGCCGAGGAACCACTTCTGCAGGCTAATATAACGATGATCACAGAAGCTGTATTTGTCCAACACTTCCCTGTCACATATCCCTCAGCTTATATCCTCCGATACAAAGAAAACATCTAGTAACTCCTGCCTGTTCCTGGTAACAAAGGTCGGTTTATTTATTTTTATACCCACCACCGAAGGATGGGGGTGTATTTATTTTTCGTTCCGTTTGCAACACATCGAAATATCCCTTTCCGAATCTATAAAGTATATATATTCTTGATCAGCGTAAAAATCTAAGACGATCTAGACATGTCCGTCCGTCTGTCTATTGAAATCACGCTACAGTCTTTAAAAATAGAGATATTGAGCTGAAATCTTGCACAGATTCTTTTTTATCCATAAGCAGGTTAAGTTCGAAGATGGTCTATATTGGACTATATCTTGGGGCTATATCAAGATTTAGGGTATTAGGCGAATGAAAACCACATTTATTATCCGATTTTGCTGAAATTCGGGAAAGTGAGTTGTGTTAGGCCCTTCGGCAGCCTTCGTCAATTTGGCTCAGATCGGTCCTGATTTGGATATAGCTGCCGTATTGACCGATCCTCTGATTTAGGGTCTTAGGCCCATAAAAACCACATTTACTATCCGATTTTGCTGAAATTTGGGACAGTGGGTTGCCTTAGGTCCTTCGACATCTTTCTTCAATTTAGCCCTGATCGGTTCAGATTTGGATATAGCTGCCATATCGACCGATATCTCAATTTAAGGTTTTGAGCCTTTAAAAGGCTCATATATTGTCGCCAAAATTTAGGGCAGTGAGTTATGTTAAGCCCCTTGACATACTTCTGCAATATGGCACAGATCGGTCCAGATTTGGATATAGCTGCCATATAGACCGATCTCTCGGTTTTAAGTTTTGGGGCCATTTATTGTCCGACTTTGCAGAAATTTGAGACAGTGAGTTCCGTTAGGCTCTCCGACGTCCAGCTTCAATTTGGCCCAAATCGGTCCAGATTTAGATATAGCTGCCGTATAAACCATTCTCTCGGTTTTAGGTTTTGGGCCATAAAAGGCGCATTTATTGTCCGATTTCGCCGAAATTTGAGAGAGTGAGTTGTGTTGGGCTCTTCGAAATTTTTCTGAAACTTGGCCCAAATAGGTCCAGATTTGAATATAGCTGTCATGTAGACCCATATCTTGGTTTAAAGTCTTGGCCCCATAAAATGCGCATTTATTGTTCGATTTTGCCAAATTTGGGACAGTGCGTTGTGATAGGCCCTTCGACATCCTTCTTCAATTTTCGCTGACACAACCGCGAGTTGTGTCCGACCATTCAACATTATTCTTCATTTTGACCCAGATCAGTTCAGATTTGGATATAGCTGCCATATAGACCGATCTCTCGATTTAAGGTTTTGGGCCAATAAAAGGCGCATTTATAATCCGATTTCACTGAAATTTGACACAGTGACTTATGTTAGGCTTTTCGACATCCGTGCGTGTCGTATATGGATGGGATCGGGTTTATTTAGATTTAGCTACTAAAAAGACCAATATTTTGTTATACACAATTGAACAATGACATGCACTTATAGTATTTGGTTCAAATCGGAACATATTTCGATATAACTACTGTGGGACATAAGGTATGCAATTTTCACCGGATTTTGTGAAAGGTGGTTTACTTATATACCCGAGGTGGTGAGTATCCAAAATTCGGCCCGGCTGAACTTAACGCCTTTTTACTTGTTTTTTTAGTCCCGTTGATATCTCAACTTCCCCATATCGTACAATGCGGCGCTGAGGCCGGCGAAGCGTCCTTAGAATGGTGTAGGTTTATCTGCAGAAACCGGACAAAAGTCAGGATTTTCACCACTGTTGCGTTATCCACTTTCTCTGAGTACGCCAGGTGTTCATCCTCACATGATTCGTCCGATCTTTTCATGATGAGTGTCCTCTCGCATCCAGGAGCATTTGAGAAAGCTGTGGAACCACTATTTCTTATGACACTGGACATAAGCGGTATGTACGATTCCTCCTTAGCTGCAGCCGTTGAAGTACCTTTTGAATTCTGACCTTCCCCACAGGGCACACCTTGAGCCCAATCCAACTGGATAACCCACCCATACAGGGCTTGTCGGGTCCAGTTTCGTCACCATCACTTCCTGTTATGATCCTGACAGGTGGGATTTTCACTCTTCACTCGAAAGTTAGCGTGCTTCGACAGACAGACGGACGGACATGGCTAGTTCGACTTGAAATGTCATGACGATCAAGAATATACATATATACTTTATGGGGTCTTAGACGAATATTTCGAGTAGTTACAAACAGAATGACGAAATTATGGTGGAGGGTATAAAAACATAAAATTCAGTAAAACGCATGAAATCTTTATTTGAACCGATAGTACGGTCCTTATAACTTAATGTTTGAAGATTATTTCATGCAAATGTTGACCGTGACTGCGCCTTAGATGGTCCATCCGCTTAGTCCAGTTTTGTCATACTCTTTCCAACATTTCGGCAGGTATCTCACGAATAAATGCTGCAATGTTGTCTTCCAATGGGTCAATTGAAGAGGGCTTGTCTGTAGAGACATGAGCTTTAATAGAGAACCACAAAAAATGGTCTAGAGGCGTTATACGCACGATCTAAGCGGCCAAATGACCGGTCTCGAACTTGAAATAAAATGTTGCCGAACTCACCTCTCAATAAGTCCATTGTTACGTGTGCTGTGTGGTATGTGGCACCGTCATGTTGAAACCATATGTCATGCAAGTTAAGCTCTAGCATTTTTGGCAAAAAAAAATTGAATACCATCTCACGGTAGCGCACACTATTCACAGTTACGTTACGATTCGCATCATCTTTGAAGAAGTACGGTCCAATGATGCCACCAGCCCATAAGCGTTGTTCATTTGAAAGACGATTCATGGTTAAATTATAGACCAAACTGAAGATATTTGACAATGAAACAAAACTCGAAACGTGCTTGAGCTGTTTAAACCAGTGCTGCCAAAAATTTAATGGCTTAAAAATCACCCTTTACTTAATGGGGGTGTTTTCGAGTTTATTTTCATACCCTCCACCATAGGATGGGGGTATACTAATTTCGTCATTCTGTTTGTAACTCCTCGAAATATTCGTCTGAGACCCCATTAAGTATATATATTCTTGATCGTGATGACATTTTATGTCGATCTAGCCAGTCCTTCTGTCCGTCCGTCCTTCCGTCCGTCTGTCTGTTGAAAGCAGGCTAACTTGGACCATATCGGTCCATGTTTTGATATAGCTGTCATATAAACCGATCTTGTTCTTGACTTCTTGAGCCTGTAAAAGGCGTAATTATTATCCAATTTGGCTGAAATTTTGAACAACGGCTTCTCCCACATCCTCCAATGTACGTGTCGAATGCGGTCGAAATCGGTCCAAAGCCTGATACAGCTCCCATATAAACCGACCTCCCTATTTTACTTCTTGAGCCTCTAGAGGGCGTTTTGGTGTTTTGCAAATCGGTAAATAATCTGATATAGCTATTATTTAAACCGATCGGGGATATTGACTTGTTGAACCTCTAGAGGGCGCAATTACTATCCCATTTGGTTGAAATTGCACAACGTTTTCTTGCATGGCCTTCAACATATGTGTCAAATTTGGTCTGAATCGGTCTATAGCCTGAAACAGCATCAGTCTATAGCCTGCAACAGCACAACAGAGATACCGGGAAAAGAACTCGACAAATTTGATCCACGGTGGAGGGTATTTAAGATTCGGCCCGGCCGAACTTAGCACGCTTTTACTTGTTTTTCGTGTACTTAGAGCGCACACAAAGCCGATTACTGGCTTAGGTATATGTCCATAGTGGCATGGAGCGGATTAATATCCGCACCCTCTCTTCCACCTAACCTAACCTTATGGGGTATTAGATCAATATTTCGGGGTGTTACAAACGGAATGACTAGATTAGTTTATCCCCTACACCTCGTATGGTGGTGGGTATCAAAATCAGGCGATTCATATGTATGGGAGCTATATATTAATCTGAGTCGCTTTGAATCAAATTCAATGAGAGCAAACTTTGTGCAAAATTTCGTGAAAATCGGTTGACAAATGACGATATTATTGCAGTATTAGTTCAAAACGGACGAACCTATATATGGGAGCTGTATCCAAATCTGAACCAATATCTTCCAGTTTCAAAAGGCTTCGTCCCTGGGACGAAAAAAAGATGTCTGTAACAAAGTTGAAGACGATGGGGTGAAAATTGCCACCTTTATTTTGTACATAGCTACATCGAATCAGAAAGTTATTCTGAGCCAATCGGTATGCCTTTAAATGGGTCAATTTTTCTTCCCTGTACCGCTGCCGTAGTGTAGGGTATACAAATTTTATAAATAAGCACTTGTTATACCATTCACCATAGGATGGGGTTTACTAATTTCGTTATTCTGCTTGTAGCTCCACGACATATTCGCCCAAGACCCCATAAAGTGTGGATTGTAAATGGGCCATATCGGTCCATGTTTTGATATGCCTACCACATAAACCGATCTTGGATCTTGAATTCTTGAGCCACTAGCGGGCACAATTCTCATCCGATTTAGCTGTAATTTTGCACGTTTTTATATCACTTCCAACAGCTGTGCTAAGTATGGTTTAAATCGGTTCATAATCTGATATAGCTGTCATATAAACCTATCTAGGGTTTTGACTTCTTGAGCGTCTTGAGCGTCTATAGGGCGCAGTTCCTATCCGAATTGGCTGAAATTTTGCACGACATGTTTGGTTAGGACTTCCAACAACTGTGCTAAGTATGGTTCAAATCGGTCCATAACCTGATAAAGTTGCCATAAAAACCGATTTTGAAACTTTACTTCTTGAGCCACTAGAGGGCACAATTCTTATCCGAATAAGCTGAAATTTTGCATGACGTGTTTAGTTATGATTTCTAATAGCTGAACCAAATATGGTTTAGCCTCCATAAAATCCGACTTCCTGCTCAACCTCTTAAACCCCTAGAAGTCACACATAAGCCGATATGGTTTTTTCACTATAATCCTCATATGAGTTGAGAAAGTGCAAATATTTAGCAACATCGTCGTAATGGGCATGGGCCTTTTTACCCGTTTTTAGTTTTGTGCAGTAAACCCATTTAAAATCTCAAGCTCTTTCCATTCCATTCCGAGGCGGCAAAAGTTTTGTAAGATGAAAAATGCACTTTGCTTTCCGTTCCTCATTCAATTACACACGAATGCAATTAATTAATTAAGTAATTAATTATGCAAACGGTGGAAAGGAGACAGAAGGAAAATTGAACACAAAACGCAAGTGAGTACAAAACATAGGAAGGGTAGAGCAGGGGAGGCCTAATCAGGTCATTCGTAATTTCAACGAGCGAACGAGCATTAAAACTCCAGGCGGACAATAAAACGCCAAGCCATGAATATGACAACAATTCGAGGTGTTGTTGGAGCTGGTGTTGGTGATTTCGGTTCTGCTGGTAATGTCGCTGTTGTTGGTTTCTTTATGAGCAAGCTGGGCTTTGAATGCCGAAGAAAAAAAACACAGAAACGCGGCAGTAACAAGAAATCGCGTTCAAAAGTGAAAGTGAGGTGCCAACGAGACTCAAGTCATGCAGGCAGGCAGGCAGGCAGACAAACAAGCGATCAGGCAACCACCACACGTCAATCACAGCAGCAAACCAGCCGACCAAGCAAGAAACCTGGCCAATCGAAATCATTGCACAGCCATTGAGGCACAACAACCTGCCACATAATGAAGCTGCTGCTGCTGCCGACGACAGCGTTGAAGGCGATTAATAACTGCAACAACCGCAACATAAGCAAGCCGCACTTGTTGCATTTTGAATGTGCCTCAACGAATGGTTTCCCACCCCCGCCAGCAGCTGGAGTTGCATCCACCACGAATAATAATTCAAAGGCGCACACTCAATGCAAGAAACCAACAAAACTCCACTACACACACACACACACACACACACACACACACAAAATGCGAATATCGATGACGGCAACATTTATTGTTGCCATTCATAATGGACTAGCTAATTTTCCTCAGCCCTCGCCGTTCCCTCACAACTTGGCCATGTGCAACAGAAACTTCTTGCAAGTGCATCTCGAGAGGGGCAAAAAAACAAGTTGCGCCAATCAAATGCCAGCAGTCGTTTTTCAAGCCAGTTGCAATTGTCATGGCAAAAAAAAAGGAAGAAGAGGAGAAGGAGCAGACGAGGCTAGAGTGGGAAAATCCTCAGTGGTGTTTGCGTTGGCTGTCGATCCATTGATCCAAGGTGTGAGTGCTTGTGGCTCATAAATATTTTTGACAAATGAGCGTTTGATGTTTACCAACGATGACAGCTCTGATGGAGAGGTGGCAAAAAACACTTCTCTTTTCATTTCAGTCTCAGCAAAAAGTGCTCAACATAATGCAGTTCACAAAATGAACCAATCTCTGGAATCAAAACTCACAAATGTCACATTTTCGTCAAAGACATTTGTGCACATACAAAAATTCTGTTATTACATCGGAAAACTATGAGAGCTAGAGTGGTAAAACTTTGCACATATGATAGGTGACTTAAAAAATAGGTTCTCATAAACACTTTATTGGAGCGAGCTTTAATTATGGAGCGAGCTATAGCCTTGAACTAAATGGAAAATAATACAAAATTATACGAAACAGGCGTATGTCGCAATCGGGGAGGGCAATAACGCTGAAATTTTGCACAAAAAGTCTGGAGTCGTAAAATATCATGGTAAAGAGAAAACAAGTAAAGGCGTTCTAAGTTCGGCCGGGACGAATCTTATTTGTCGAGTTCTTTTCCCGGCATCTCTTCTTAGGCAAAACAAGTAAAAAGGCGTTAAGTTCGGCCGGGCCGAACTTTGGATACCCACCACCTCGGTTATATATGTAAACCACCTTTTATCAAAATTCGGTGAAAATTTCATACCTCATGTCCCATAGTAAGTGTATTGAAATATATTCCGATTTGGACCAAATACTAATAAGTACAGTAGCTATATCTAAGAATAAATCGATCTGAACCATATACGACACGGATGTCGAAAAGCCTAACATAAGTCACTGTGTCAAATTTCAGTGAAATCGGATTATAAATGCGCCTTTTATTAGGCCAAGGCCAAGATCGGTCTATATGCAGCTATATCAAAATCTCCACCGATCTGAGCCAAATTGAAGAAGAATATCGAAGGGCCTAATTTAACTCACTGTCCCAAATTTGGCGAAATCGGACAATAAATACGCCTTTTATGGGCCCAAAACTTTAAATCGGGAGATCGGTCTATATTTCAGCTATATTCATATCTGGACCGATCTGGGCCAAACTGAAGAAGGTCGTCGAAAAGCCTAACTAAACTCACTGTCTCAAATTTCAGCGACATCGGATATTAAATGCGCCTTTTATGGGCCCAAAACCTTATATCGAGAAATCGGTCTATATGGCAGCTATATCCAAATCTGAACCGATCAGGGCCAAGTTGACGAAAGATGTCAAAGAGCCTAACACAATTCACTGTCCCAAATTTCATCAAAATCGGACAATAAATGTCGCTTTTATGAGCCTAAGACGCTAAATCGGAGGATCGGTCTATATGGCAGCTATAACCAACTCTGAACCGATCTAGGTCAAATTAACGAAGGAAGTCGAAGGGCCTAACGAAAGTCGCTGTCCCAAATTTCAGCAAATTCGGATAATGAATGTGGCTTTTATGGACCTAAGACCCTAAATCGGAGGATCGATCTATATGGCAGCTATATCCAAATCTGAACCAATCTGGGCCATATTAACGAAGGATGTCCAAGGGCCTAACGCAACTCACTGTCTCAAATTTCAGCAAAATCGGATAATAAATGTGGCTTTTATGGGCCTAAGACCCTAAATCTGAGGATCGGTCTATATGGCAGCTATATCCAAATCTGGACCGATCTGATCCAAATTGACGTAGGATGTTGAAGGGCCTAAGACAACTCACTGTCCCAAATTTCAGCAAAATCGGATAATAAATGTGGCTTTAATGGGCCTAAGACCCTAAATCGGCGGATCGGTCTATATGGGGGCTATATCAAGATATAGTCCGATATAGCCCATCTTAGAACTTAACCTGTTTATAGACAAAAAAAAAAGAATCTGTGCAAAGTTTCAGCTCAACATCTCTATTTTTAAAGACTGTAGCGTGATTTCAACAGACGGACGGACATGATTAGATCATCTTAGATTTTTACGCTGATCAGGAATATATATACTTTAAAGGGTCAGAAATGGATATTTTGATGTGTTGCAAACGGAATGACAAAATGAATAAACCCCCATCCTTCGGTGGTGGGTATAAAAACTAGCTGGATAGGGAACGCTCCGCTGCGCCTTATTTTATTCCCTTATTTTTGCTGAGCCCTATACTTGCACGGTCAGAAAATAAGTTCTGTTTGGGGGTTCTGGTACGGCTTTTCAGTTATTTCGCCCCAATGTGAATATCATATTGGTGCTCTACTGCTAAATACCTTTAATTTTAGCCTTTTATTGCCATGGTAAATATGTCTGGTATAGGGGTGTTTTTTTTTTTTTGGGTGAGGCGGATCCCGATATATCACATTCGTGCTCTAGTACCTTTTATTCGAGTCCCGTTTTGTCATTATAGGTCTATATTTCTCTTTGGCGGGCTTTAGAGTTGAGACGGCCCTCTAGATATCCCACCATAATTAAAGATACCAAATTTCTGTTTCCCATGAACATTCCACTATGGAACAGGGGCAAACTTCTCACCTAGTCCGATTCAAGTTGTAAGCTCAATAATAAGGGGCCTCCTTTTTAAAGACGGGTCCGAATGGCGTGCCGTAGTGTGACACCTCTCACAAATGAGGAAAATTTTTTCTGATGGTCTCGCCAGGATTCGAACCAAGGCGTTCAGCGTCATAGGCGGACATGCTAACATCTGCGCTACGGTGGCCTCCAATACCAACAGAACACTTTTACCGCTTTGGGCAATATGGGTATCAAATGAAAGGTATTTAAAAGTAGAGTACAAATCTGACATAAAAATGTATTCCTTGGTGTCTGATTGACCTGCCCACCCCCCAAAAATCCCCCGCAGGACGTATTTATTGATTAGGGCAATATGGATATCAAATGAAAGGTATTTAAAAGTAGAAAAAACTCTGATATTAAAATTTATTCCTTGGTTTCTGTTTTTCAGACTAAAATGTCTGTAATATGAAAAAGTTTTTTTGCAAATAGAGGAACGCATACCCTCCATTGTTTGTCCTTTTGATCCCAATAAGCAAAATTCAAAATAATATGACGACCGGTTAAGGATAACCCGTGCCGCCACGACGTCCAAAGTTGGATGTAGTGCTTTCTTACGAATCCAGTTGAGTATTTAAGGTCCTAGCATGGAGTTGTATGGTATTGTACTTTATCCGAAAAGTAATTATCAATTAGATTTACTTCAACATTTGTCTTTGTGTTTTCAGTTAATGTGTTTATAGGAATAATAAAACCGCAGTACCGCCGTATAAACTGCATTATCAGCTCCAGGTGAGACTCGTGCTGCGTTGTGTTATAAGTCATTCCGGTAATAATTCCTATGCACATTTGCAAGTCACGTGGCTTTGTGATTTTATGTACAATCCAATAAATAAAAAAGTTTAATTATTAGACGTTTAATAGGTTGTAACGAAAACACTCTTTTCTCAATAGAGTGAAAAAATTGTAGTTTAAGAATTATTTCATGTACGAATTGACTTAAAATTCTCACAAGCTTTAACTTCGATACATCCAAATGTATGGAGGGGATCTGAAGTATTTATTTTTTATCACTTGCTTAAGATTTATCTAAGATTCATACCCTTTGATTTGTTTACAATGCACAGTTGGTGAATTTTAAATATTTTCATTAATCCCACACAAGTCAGGCATGGGGATTTAAATCCTCATAATGCATTCCCCACGTACATTTGGATGAAAATTATTTTAGCTCTATTTATATTTTTTATGCATTTTTTTGAATTGTTGTGTATTCTTTTTCATTTCAGGTACGTAACCAAAGAGAATTGAGTCATTACTCTCTATGCTAGGTAAGCAAAAAACAAGTAAAAGCGTGCTAAGTTCGGCCGGGCCGAATCTTATATACCCTCCAACATGGATCGCATTTGTCGAGTTCTTTTCCCTGCATCTCTTCTTAGGCTATTAGAGCGATATCAAGATATAATCCGGTTTAGACCACAATTGAATTATATGTTGGAGATCTGTGTAAAATGTCAGCAAATTCGAATAAGAATTTGGGGGCTCAAGAAGTAAAATAGAGAGATTGACTTATATGGGAGCTGTATCGCGCCATAGACCGATTTATATCATAATAAACACGTATGTTGATGGTCATGAGGGAATCCGTCGTACAAAATTTCAGGCAAATCGGATAATAATTGCGACCTCAAGATGCTCAAGAAGTCAAGATCCCGATCGGTTTATATGGCAGCTATATCGGATTATGAACCGATTTGAACCTTATTTGACACAGTTGTTGAAAGTAAGAATAAAGAACGTCATGCCAAATTTCAGCCAAATCGGATAGGAATTGCGCCCTCTAGATGCTCAAGAAGTCAAGTCCCTAGATCTGTTTATATGACAGCTATATCAGGTTATGAACTGATTTGAACCATACTTGGCACAGTTGTTGGATATCATAACAAAATACGCCGTGCAAAATTTCGTTTCAATCGGATAAGAATTGCGCACTCTAGAGGCTCAAGAAGTCAAGACCCAAGATCGGTTTATATGGCAGCTATATCAAAACATGGACCGATATGGCCCATTTACAATCCCAACTGACCTACTCTAATAAGAAGTATTTGTGCAAAATTTCAAGCGGCCAGCTTTACTCCTTCGGAAGTTAGCGTACTTCCGAAGGACAGATGGACGGACCGACAGACGGACGGACGGACGGACATGGCTTGATCGACATAAAATTTCGCGACGATCAAGAATATATATACTTTAGGGGGTCTCAGACGAATATTTCGAGTAGTTACAAACAGAATGGCGAAATTAGTATACCCCCATCCTACTGTGGAGGGTATAAAAAGATGTTGCTCCTTGGCAACCCGTCAAGATTCGATTTTAAAAGGAGTTCCTTATCGTTGTGTTACCACCTGAATGCCGCACTCCCTTAAACGATGTTCTCAAACAATTTTTGGATTTTTAGTGCAAAACAACAGCCATATAATCTACAGATCGTTATAGAGATACAGTCTAGTGTTGGAAATCGATGGTCAGCTTTAAGTGGCAGACACTTGGACATTTTACTCCATTGTTATACCACAGAGACAGGAGAAGGAGAATGCCTTCTAGTCCTTGAATCAGACAAATTTCCATAGAAGGCCTAATAATTTGCGAATGTAGACATCCGCCAAGCCGAACCAGTCCTCAAAGGCGCCCGAACAAACTGGAGCCTTGAAATTTTGCACATGATCTCGCTGAGAGCTGAGGTGTGCTCTAACCATTCCAAATTTCAAAGAGATATCTTTACCATTTCCCATACGGCATTTTTATACCCAACACCATTATAACTTTGTGCATTTGTTTGCAACGCTTAGAAGGAGAAGAGCTAGACCCATTGATAAGTATACCGATCGATTTAGAATCACTTCCTGATTTGATTTAGTTATGTCCGTCTGTCTATCTGTCTTATGTCCATATACTCTTGTGATCAAGGTATAGGTCACATTTGTTGTCCGATTGTCATGAAATTTAGCAAAAGTCTCTATTTTGGTCCAAGGATGAACGCTGTTGATTAAAAAAAACGAATCAGATTTAGATATACCTCCCATATATATGTTTCATCCGATATGGCATTTGAAGGCAGTAGTTGCCACAATTTTTATGCGGTCTTTACAAAATCTAAGGCTGTAGAAGCGACAAAATTTAATCCTATCTTAACAAAATTTTGCATGAATTGTTTTATTTGACGTTCCAATACGTATTCTAAATATCATCAATCTCGGTCCAGATTTAGATATAGCTCCCATATATATCTTTCATCCGATATAAAGCTGTAGTAGCCACAATTTAGGTCCTATCGTTTTTCAATAGGGATGCATAAATAAAGTCTCACGCAAAGTACTTTCGCCGTCGGAGTCATTCTGTTCCGTTCACAAATCACAGGAGACCTCCCAGAGGTACGTTCGCAAGATCACCCAGATCGCAGAAGAATCGCCTCTCCAGAAAGGAGAGCCTGCGTCCCTGCAGACCCGGACATGGACGGCGCAAGTGCTTAATAGCCTCCTCTTCATCCTCATCAAGACAACTCCTGCAGAAGTCCTATTTGCGCCGCCATGCGGCCTTTGGCATAGTGTCCGGCTATGACCCCAGTCAATATCCACAGCGACCTCTTATGGATCCACATTTACTCCTTCTTCCTCCTCCGGTCGATGATAGGCCAGAGTTTTTGGTAATGGCACAGACCTCTGCCTGAGAGACCGTACACTCGTACAATAGTCTCAAAGACATTTCAATGATGAGTGTATCAGAGTAGACCCCCAATCCAATCCCTGTTGGAGCCATCATTGAAGATTGAGGTCTCATCCCCCTCAAAAACCCAGCATTCGCCCTCCATTCGTCCCACCCTGGAAAACGAATCTTGAATGTCCTAATCCCAGTAGGTACCGGTGCCAGATAGTCGGAGATCCTCCTCTATATATCTTGCGCCTCAATTACATCCAGGATGGAACTGCGGCCGCACCTGTCCTCCTCCACTTTCTGTCGGCGCAATTCCGAATAAAGGCCTCAATGGGCTGCATATCCAGGAGCGCCTCGAGACTTACCTATGATGCGAATCTCTTTGACATACTTCTGCATTATGGCTCAAATCGGTCCACATTTGAATATAGCTGCCATGTAGATCGATATTTCGATTTAAAGTCTTGACCCCATAAAAGGCGCATTTATAATCCAATGTCACTGAAATGTGACACAGTGACTTATGTAACGCCTTTTTACTTGTTTTTTTTTCAATTTTCTTTCTCTGTGTGTCACCACTTGGTGGGCAGGAGTTGATGTCTTAGGCCAAGTACGGTCCACTGCTGTGCTTCTTCCGATTCCGATCTTACACCTTCGAGAGGTGTGTCTATGCAGTAAGATGGAGAAGATATAGGGTATTGCGCCGTTGCTGATATCGGGGGCGAAAACGAGTGGTGAACATTAGGTCGAGGCCTATCGGTTGATGCAAGGAGCGTTTCGGACGTGGGGGCTGCTGTCACATTGTGCTGAGTTCCGGGCCATCAAGGGATGGCGAGAAACGAAGTGGTTGACGTGCTCGTCAGGTTTGGGTTGCTAATGAACTCTGGGAGTGCGACGCAAATGGTGAACTCCTCTCTGTATTGACTAATTAGGATGGTGGATTTCCACCGTGGAGAATTCGCTGACACGGCATGGGCTCTCGCTGACATGGCGATGGGCTCGGCAAATGAGGATTTATGCAGGATCTGTGGGGATGAGGAGGAGTTGGAGACTGTTGAGTATCTACTGTGCAAATGTCCCGTCAGGACAGGGAGAAGGCGTTGGATTATGTATAAACACCTCTTCTCTTCACTGATCTCTCCACAGTCTTTCAACCTCCAAATCATTCTGAACTTCTGTAAGGGTCTAGGATGGCTTTGGCCATATTGTCGTTGAGATTTCTTGTGGTCCTTACGGCTTCTTAGTTCATCTTTATCTTTTCCTTTGTCTACCTGCTTTCCTATTTGATTTCTTCCTGTACTCGCCATATATCCTTCTTCTCGTCAACAACAACTGCCCTGTGTTTCTCAAGTTTATGCCAAGCCCATTGGCTTTAGCCCATCTCGACAGCTTCCTCAGCGCACCTTGAAGGATATCCGTCATCAGCATAGGAAACAACTTTCACTCTTTTCTCCACTCTCATACCAGCCAGAGAACGACGAATGGACCCCAACTCCATTATTATTAAAAACCATTTTATGTTCGAGAAGTCACCAGTCGCCGAGTTCCCCTCTATGTAACCCACCACGTTGTGAAGGGCACTATCAACTGACCAAACCTTGGTGAAGACATGCTGGTAGCCACTTACCAATTATGGGTAAAGAAAATTCCTGATGTAGGTATCCAACAGTCTGCCAAGTGTCTGCAAGATGAAAGATGGCAGATTGGCCCAAAGTCCTTGAACCGGGAGTGGCAAGCATTGAAAATCCCTTCCAGAAGCCTCATGACATACGGCCCTACTCTCTGTAGGATGGCAGGCGGTATCCCATCCGGTCCAGTTGATTTTTACATATAGCTGCCATATATAACGGCCTTCCTATTGGGTTGCCTAAAAAGTAATTGCGGATTTTTTAAAAGAAAGTAAATGCATTTTTAATAAAACTTAGAATGAACTTTAGTCAAATATATAATTGCCATTTTGTTCGATAACCTTTTGCCATCTTCCTGGCACATTTAGTATTCCACGCTCATAGAACTTCTGGCCTTTATCTGCAAAAAACTGAACCAAGTGCGATTTTATAGCCTCATCATTGCCGAAAGTTTTACCATTTAAGGAGTTCTGCAAAGATCGAAATAAATGGTAGTCTGATGGTGCAAGGTCAGGGCTATATGGTGGATGCATCAAAAGTTCCCAGCCAAGCTCACTCAGTTTTTGGCGAGTGACCAAAGATGTGTGCGGTCTAGCGTTGTCCTGGTGGAATATGATACCTTTACGATTGACCAATTCTGGTCGCTTCTCCTTGATGGTTGTATTCAATTTGTCCAATTGTTGACAGTAAAACTCCGAATTAATCGTTTGGTTCCTTGGAAGCAGCTCAAAATATACCACACCCTTCCAATCCCACCAAACAGACAGCATAACCTTCTTTTGGTGGATATCAGCCTTTGAAGTGGTTTGAGCTGGTTCACCATGCTTGGACCATGATCGTTTTCGACTAACGTTGTTGTAAACAATCCATTTTTCATCTCCAGTTATGATTCGTTTTAAAAACGGATCGAATTCATTGCGTTTAAGGTGCATATCACAAGCGTTGATTCGGTTTGTTAAATGAATTTCTTTCAATACATGTGGTACCCATATTAAAATTGACGCCAAACAAACAAATGTAAACGAAATTTCGCGCACTTTTTTTCTAAAGCAAGCTAAAAGTAACAGCGGATAACTGACAGAAGAAAGAATGCAATTACAGAGTCACAAGCCGTTGAAAAAATTTGTCAACGCCGACTATATTACTACTATATTACCGACAATTACTTTTTGGGCAACCCAATATTTAAGTTCTTGGGCCTATAACAGGCGCAATTACTACCCGATCTCGCTGAAATTTATCACAATGAGTTATGTTGGGCCCTTCAACATCTTCAACGGACTCTGTGGCAAGATCGATGAGATGTGGATTTCATGAGTCGGAGAGATATATTGGTCGCAGCGATCAAGGAGACAAAGCTGACCAACACCTGCAGCTTGCCCAATTATCACGGATACAATGTGCTATGTAAGGATCGCTCAAGGAATGGAGTTGGGGAATTGGCCTTCGTCATACACCATTCCGTGAAATATAGACCCATCTCGCCTGCGCCAGGCGATAGTGATTCCTACATGAAGTTCATGAAGATAGCAGTCAGGTCCAGTACTGACGATATAGAGCTATACAACGTGTACATACCGCCCCATAATTCTCACCATTGACCGACCACCCGACTTCATAACCTCTGAGCGCCGGGCGTTCATCAATCAGAAGAGGGCCGATTGGGCTGGTTTCAGGGAGTATACCTATCGCCGAGAGGAAATTCGGAGACATCATTAACGCAGCTGCCGCTCGCTTATACCAGCCGGTCGAATACCCCAAGTGCAGCCAAACATCCCGGGGAAGGCAGTGGTACTCGCAAACGAGCGTGATGGGACTCGTAATATGGACCCCACTAACCCCAGAATCAGCGAGCTGAATCTAGAAATAAACAGGGAGGTCAACGAACATAAGCGGAATTTGTGGCTGGAACACTTGGAGCAATGTAACTTAGGCACCGGTGTAGGCAAGCTGTGGTCTACTGTTAAGTCACTCTCGACAGGACCTCAGTCACTTTCGGCGAAATAACTGTGACTGATCCAAAAAGATGCGCCTGGCTGTTCAACCGTCAATTTAGTGTGCATCCCGAGAATGACAGGACAAGGAGGAAAGAGCCATAAACAGCCATCATAATTTATCGTGGGTGAAGTTACGAATGTCATCCGTGGCGCCAAATCATCTAAGGCGTTGGGCCCCGACGGAATCGCTACATTGATGTTGAAGAATCTGGATACACTTGGAGTTGAGTACCTTACTACTGTCCTCAACGTGTCTTTAAACACTCTTATAGTTCCCGATGTCTGTACCCGAGGAGAACCCGAGTTTGGGAGAGTCGTACAGACCGATCTCCCTTCTCTCACCGTGGCAAAGACTTTTGAGGCATTACGAGCCTCGTAGGAGAATTTCCATTCGCCGAGCATCAACATGGATTTCGAAGACTGCATAGCACAACAATAGCTTTGCATGCCATCACCGCACACATTTGCCGTGGCTTCAATTAGCCCAGCCATGTCAAATTATTTGAGGACATCGCCAACACGTCCCTCCAGCCAGGCCTGAAACGATGGGTTGCGAATTATCTGTGTGTTCGCCAGTTATTTGTGGAATTTAGGGATAAGAAGTCAAAGCACCGTAGAGTAAAACAGGGAGTTCTCCAAGGTGGGGTGATATCTCCGGTACAGTTTAACTACTACCTATCCTCCATTCCACCCTCTACAGACGTCATAGAGATGGAATCATATGCGCCATCCACCCATTGTTGACATCTGAGATAGGTTTAACGTCTATCTCAACAAACTTTCCTCATATTTCGCTGCGAGAAATCTGAAGATATCTGCCACCAAATCTTCAGCCACATTGTTCACTACAAATACTCGTGAGGTGAATATGAGATGGTCGATGGAGAAATGATTCCAACCATCAAGTGTCCCAAAATACTTGGCGTCACATTTGACAGCTCTTACACATTCTTCCCACATGTCACAGCAATTTGCGATAAAGTCAGAAGTACAAACAAGGTCCTCAAGTCACTCGCTGGCAGCACTTGGGGTGCAGACAAAGAAACCTTGTTGACCACGTACAAAGCAATTGGCCGGTTTGTGGTAAGTTATGCAGCGCCAGTGTGGTCTCGTCAACTTTGTGACAGGCAGTGGAATAATATTCAGATCTGACAGAATGCCGCCCTCCGAACTGCGCCGTGCTGTCTCCTCAGTTCTCATGTGGACCATCCATCAGGATACAAATTCCTACCAGTGCGTAGACATAACTACATGCTGTCTGAGCAATACCATTTGAGCTGTTATCGCAGAGGCCATCCAAATCATCATCTTGTAGATAGATATCCACCGCCCAGAAGCCTAAAGTTGGATCTACATTATCTAGTGCGTGAGGTTCAGCGCAGCAAGAGAGAACCCCTAGATCAAGCGTCATATCAAGCAGGTCTAAACAACATTTATGCAGATACAGTAGCAGATGCGGTGAAGAGCTACTGGGTGAATGAAGTCCTTGGAGAAAGACCGGCTGCCATTGCACCTGAAGAAATTGACCACCCCCGACAAACCACAGTACTTCTGGCTCAATTACGTTCCGGCAGATGTAACTCCTACAGAGCAAGGATTGATGCCGACGCGCAAGATGTATGTCCCGATTGTAACCCGGGACCGCACGATGCACATCATCTGTTTAACTGCCCAGCCAGACCCACTCGACTCAGACCCAGTTCCCTGTGGACGCACCCCATCTTAGAGAATAGAATCAAGCAGACAAAAGATAGAACATCATAAACTGCTACAACAACAACAACAACAACCATTTTATGGGAGCTATATAACGATATAGCCTATTTGTGGAATTTTCGAGTGCGTTAGACCACTTTCGTGATTTCCATAGACGGACGGACAGGGCTTAATGGACTTAGAGTGTCAAGACTATATATATATACTTTATGGACTCGCTGATCAATATTTCGAGATGTTACAAACGGAATGGCTAGATTAGTATACCCCCATCCCATAGTGGTGGATCTACAAATGTTTATTTAATAATGGCAAGACATACAAGACAACTTTCCCTTCTCTGGAAGACAAATCAAATGTTCCTGTCGTTGAAATATGTTGAAAAACTATAAAATTTAACTAGACCCTTTAGGAAGGCATCAAAATGGTTCCGAATAAAACATTTAAAAGACAATCCCACTGATAGGTGAATACAAATATTTTGCTATGTGTCGTTTGGTGGCAAAGGGTGTGAACGTAGATATAGACGATCAAAATATTTGCTTTAAGCCGATAGATTTCGTAGTGTTTTCTGTTTGTGTTGTTATTTTTTCTGGGCCAGCACCTGTGCGTGACCTTCTGCAGTTGTGCTAAATTGAAAAAGAAAAAAAAAAACAAAATTAGCAAAAAAATAAAACAGACTATACGACGAGTATGGGCAAAAGGAAAACAAAGCATAAGATAACATGAAAACATGTTTATTTCATACAATGTTGCCAGCTACTGGTGGCCAAGATGCAAATCCCCAAAGCCAACACCAGAGGTGTGAAACTCGCCGAACTGAACTGAAAGCCAAGCGTTTATTTTTATAACTCTGCCGCATTCTCATAAATGTCGTTATCTTAATTTTATTTTTGTTCGTTTTACCTCACTTTAGCTTTTGCCTTGCGCGCATATTTTTACGAGTTGTCTATGAACTCGCTCCATTGGTTTAGCATCCAATCTCGATAGTCTTGTTGCTGTTGTTGTTGTTGTTGTTGTCGTTGATTTGTTTTTCTAACATATTGAATAATCGTAAAATTGAATACAACTGCTTCGATTGCGTTTCGAATTTGAATTTAAATTGGCTGTTATATTTCTCAACGGATTTTATGCTGTTGGCATTGCGAATAGACAAACAAAAACACGAAAATATTTCCATCACAACAACGCAACCGGGTAAAAGACACTGAAACTACATTTTTTTTTTCTTAATACATACCCACATAACAAGAGCAATATAAACAACAACAACAACAACAATGGCTATAGTGGATAAAATGCAAATGAGGCTTGGAGTTGTGATTGGAAACATTAATGGGGTTGAAAATAAAGAAACAACATTTTTGTTAGAAAGTCCCGAGAAAGTCCCAGAGAGAGAGAGAGAGAGAGAGAGAGAGCGAATCTAAAGAGATCCTCAAATGTTTAAACTAAAAAATTAAATTAGTGGAAACAAGTAAAAAGGCATTAAGTTCGGCCGGGCCGAACTTTGGATACCCATCACCTCGGGTATATATTTAAACCCTCTTTCGTCACAATCCAGTAAAAATCGGATAACCTTATGCTCCCAACTTCGGCACGGACATTGAGTGGTCTAAAATATATGTCACTATTCAATTTTTTAGAACAAAATATAGGTCTTTTGGTCTAAGCTCGGATATCGTAAGGCTCAGAAAAACTCACTGTTTCAAATTTCAGCGAAATCGGTTAAAAAATAAAGCTTTTAGGGGCTATATCTATATATCCAAATATAGTCCGGCTATATCCAAATATAGTGCGATCTGAACCATATTTAGGTCAGATATCGGGAGGCTTAAAATAACCCACTGTTGCAAATTTCAGCGAAATCGGGTAATATATAAAGCTTTTATGGGCTTTAGACCCTTTATCGGGAGATCGGGGTATATGGCAGCTATATCTAAATATGGACCGATCTAATCCGTATTTTGGTCAGAGGTCGGGAGGTTTAGAGTAACCCACTGTTGCAAATTTCAGCGAAATCGGATAATATTTTTGGTCAGAGGTCGGGAGGCTTAAAATAACCCACTGTTGCAATTTTCAGCGAAATCGGGTAATATATAAAGCTTCTATGGGCTTTAGACCCTTTATCGGGAGATCGGTCTATATGACAGCTATATCTAAATATGGACCGATCTAATCCGTATTTTGGTCAGAGGTCGGGAGGCTTAGAATAACCCACTGTTGCAAATTTCAGCAAAATCGGGTAATAAATTAAGCTTTTAGGGGCTACAGCTATATCTAAATATAGTCCGATCTGAACCATATTTAGGGCAAATATGGGGAGGCTTAAAATAACCCACTGTTGCAAATTTCAGCGAAATCGGGTAATATATAAAGCTTTTATGGGCTTTAGACTCTTTATCGGGAGATCGGTCTATATGGAATCTATATCTAAATATGGACCGATCTAATCCGTATTTTGGTATATGGCAGCTATATCCAAATATGGTCCGATTTGTCCCGTTCAAGATCTTAACCAGCGTGCATCCAAAAGACGTATCTGTGCCAAATTTCAGCTCCACATCTCAATTTTTGAGGAGGCCACCGTAGCGCAGAGGTCAGCATGTCCGCCTATGACGCTGTACGCCTGGGTTCGAATCCTGGCGAGACCATCAGAAAAAAAATTTCAGCAGTGGTTTTTCCCTCCTAATGCTGGCAACATTTGTGAGGTACTATGCCATGTAAAACTTCTCTCCAAAGAGGTGTCGCACTGCGGCACGCCGTTCGGACTCGGCTATTAAAATTGAGGTCCCTTATCATTGAGCTTAAAACTTAAATCGGACTGCACTCATTGGTATGTGAGAAGTTTGCTTCTGTTCCTTAGTGGAATATTCATGGGCAAAATTTGCAATTTGCGTCTCAATTTTTGAAGGCTCTAGAGTGATTACAGCAGACGGACGGACAGACGGATAGACGGACAGACACACGGACATCGTTAAATCGTCTTAGAATTTTAAGGCGATCCAAAATATATATACTTTGTAGGGTCGGAAATTGATATTTCGATGTGTTGCAAACGGAATGACTAAATGAATATACCCCCTATCCTACGGTGGTGGGTATTACAAGTAAAAGTTTACTAAGTTCGGCCAAGCCGTATCTTAGGGACTCACCACCATGGATTCCGCTAAAAATTTAATCAAATCGGGAATTGATTGCGACTCTATGGTCTTATGAAGTCACGTAATATTAACAGTATCGTTACAGTTTCCTGTAGACAACCAGTAATCCATTGTGGACAACAGGTACGACCCCCATGATGGTAGGCCTATGGCTTGCTACTAACATGACTACAGATGTAGAATATATGGCCTATTACAGAGTACGATCCATTGTGCATCATATGTATAATTGATAACCATTAAGGAAAGCCTTAACTCGGGCGGAGCGGACTATATAATACCCTATACCTACCCTACAATTATAAAGTCGGGCAATAGATATGTGTATATGAGAGCTATATCTAAATCTGAACAGACTTCAAACAGATGGTTTGATAATTGTTGTTACTACGGCCATATAGGTGCAAATCCGGCGATAAATATATATGGAAGATATCAAAATCTTAACCGACTTTGATGAAATCTTGTAGATATGTTTAGATGAGTAACAAATTTGAGTGCAAATCGGGCGATGCACATATATGGAATCTATATGTAAATCTGAACCGATTTTAATGAAATGTTGCAGATATATTGAGATCCACTACAAAACAAACGGTGCCAAATTTTGTGCAGATCGGTTGAAAATTGTAGTTCCATTTAAATGCAAAGTGGACGATGTATATATTGTATATATATGGGAGCTATATCTAAATCTCGCCCATTAGGCGGATCTATGGGGACCACGCCCACTAAGGCACTGTAGACTATTCTAGATATCCGACTCATTGACATACAGATTAAATGTGAGGCAGCCACTGCGACTATTAGACTTAAGGCGATGGATTGAGGATGGGAGCAGCTCATAATATCGCGGTATAATCGAGGCGACGATAGGAAGGGAAGAGGTTTCCGATCGGATACCTTAGACAACGCTTGTGGTCGTGTGCGAGACACTGCTGCCAGCGGCACATGCTTGGACTGACGGAACCCTAGTATTGCCGTCTGAAAGATCATGTTACATGGATGGATCAGAGGTAGGGGATAGAGAAGGCCTGGAAGTCTACATTGAGAACCCAGGGACTGAGATCTGTTTTAGACTGCATGACCATAATACGGTACTTCAAGCGGAGATCAAGGCTAACGCCTGAGTTGGTGTGGGGCTAAGGCGAGGACGTCGAGTCTGAACCTCTTTACGGACAGTAAAATTGCCATAAGAGCAATAACAACCAGGACAGTAAGGTCACGAACAGTCTAGGAGTATAAAAAGGAGATTAACGACTTCCCTGAGGAAGGCAAAATCTGCATGGTTTGGGTGCCGGGCCATGACGGAGTAAGGGGGAATGAAAGGGCAGATGATTTGGCAGTGAAGGCCAGAGAACTGCCGTCGGTAGAACGGCGAAAATCTTATGGGATGATCCGGATCGTGCGAGAACGAAGCTATTACACAAAGGAAGTAAGAAGAAGGTCTGTGTAGCTTTTGGTGTCATAACGGGACACATAGGATTATGAGCTCACTTATGCAAAATCTGTGCGGCAAGTGATGTCATATGGGGGGGATATGGGGAAGATGATTAGACGTTGGAGCATTTCCTTTGTCATTGCCCGGCTTTCACGGCTAACATACACCGGTACTTAGGTGGGGACACGATACCAGACGTGAACCAACTTAGGGGAGTGGTATGGAAAACAATAAAGGTTTTTGTAAGTAGCACGGAATTCCTTACTTAAAATGTTGTTTTTCGAGGTTACTTTTTAGTTTTTAGAGTGCACAACAAGCCGATTACTGGATCTTGTGATCAAGTTACAAGTCGCATTTATTGTCCGATTGTCAGAATATTTGGCACATATGACTTCTTTGACCCAAGGACCAACGGTGACCGATCAACGGTTTTGGGCTTTATGACCTATCCTGATGTGGTCATAACTCCCAATATTATTTGGGCCTTATGAGCGATCAAAAATCGGCCAGAATGCCCTTTGGACTTTATGACCTTTTTTTGTTTTTAAAATAATTAAACCAATTTCTATTATTTTTATTATTGGGCGTTATGTTCGCCTATATGTAGGCCACAACGCCCGAAAAAACAAAATTAGGCGTCATTACCTCCTACAAAGCTTACATAAAGCCCAAAAAAATGGTGGGCTTTATGGCCGTTGGGCGTTATGACCGGTCACCAGGACGAACGCTATTAATATTGAGCAAAATCGGTTCAGATTTAGATATATTTAGCTCCCATAATGAAATCGGCCCATAAACCGGTATAGCTGCCATATAAACCGATCTGGGGTCTTGACTTCTTGAGCCTCTACAGGGAACAATTCCTATCCGATCTGGTTGGAATTTTGCATGGCGTGTTTTGTTATGACTTCCAATAACTGTGTTAAGAATGGTTCAAATCCATATAAACCGATCTGGAATCTTGACTTCTTGAGCCTTTAAAGGGCGCAATTATTATCGGATTTGGCTGAAATTTTGTACAGCGGCTTCTCCCATATAGCCTCATACAGCTCCCACATAAACCGATCACTTCTTCAGCCCCTGAAGGGCGCAATTCTTATTAGATTTGGCTGAAATTTTACACAATGACTTCTACTATGGCCTCCAATATTCAATTCAATTGTGATCCGAAATAAACCATAACTTGATACAGTTCCAATAGCATAGAAATTCTTTTCTTTTCTTTCTTTTCAAAGGATAGTTTGCCTAAAAAGAGACACCGGGAAAAGAGCTCGACAAATGCGGTCCATGGTGGAGGGTATATAAGATTCGGCCCGGACGAACTTGACACGTTTTTACTTGTTTTTATTGAGGGTTTATTTCTTTGAATTGGTGCAGATTCGAATTCTTCTTCCTAATGTCTTTCATTTAAGTCCCATATTTTACCGATTGGTATATGTTCCCGGTTTAGGTGGTTTTGGAGGCAGGGTATTCGTTCAATGTGATATTTGTCGGAAATTGTTTTCCCTATTCTCCTTTCACATGTCCTTATTGTACCGGGATATCTCAAGAGTCCAGATATTGAGTGCTGTTGTAAAAGTTCGAAGAAGTCTTCAATCAATATTCCCTTGTTGGTGATATTTTTGTAAAAATATTCATATCTGAGATAGAGTGAAGTTTCATTACTTGAGACCATTGTCGTCTATTGTAGACATGAATTCTTTAGCCTTATGATGAACTCTTTTGCAACCATGCTGTAGCGTTCATACCACTTACGCTAACGTCTGACAGATATCTCTCGTTTCCAAATGATAACAACGCACGTACGAATAGCAGCACATCTTAATCTGAAAATAGTTTCGCACCTTCCGTAATTGAAGTGGCCAATAGACAGACACAAAATGGAAATTTTGTTGCTTGGCAAAAACTTACGACAACAAAGTGCAGTGGTTTTTCGTTGATAGCAAGCAACGAATACTGAATCGTAAAAAAAAAAACACAGAAAATGGTAAGAAAAAAGCGCCACAAAACGTTCAGATATTCGCAACATAGTTGTGAAGCGGCAAATGCAGAGAAAAAAAACTTAACTCAAAGAAATGCGAAAAGTGGCTATTAATTCAGATGCCTCACAAATAGATAGAGGGACAGACAAAACATCGCACCGACACACCGAGGAATGGAGGAATATGCCGACGACGTTTGGTTTCTGCATATCATGGCAGTTTGTTTTGTTAAACTCTACGCAAGACGTATTTGTTTTTGCAAATTTCACAAAAAAAAAAAACAAAATTATTATTGTGTTGTTGTTGGCTTTTTTATCACTTTTATTTCGCGTATGCCAGAAAAAAAACGCTACTTAAATTGTTTGCAGACACCATTGTTGCTGAGTTTCAATTGGTTGAGACGTTGTTTTACGCTTCTTCACTTTTTTTGTGTGTTTGGTACTTGCCAGTCTGCCGGCTTCCTGGTTTGTTTGTATTTTTTAGTTTGGCCATAACGTGCAAAAATTCGCACTTTCCCGCAGCAATACAAATTGCAAAAAAGCTCAAAATAAAAAAAAAAAAAAAATTTTAACAAATTCAAGTTTAGTGTTAACTTAGTTTTTTTTTTCAGTTGGCCATGAATGAACGACAATAATAGGGTCTAGTGATGAGAGCAAATTACCTTGTTTGGGGGGATTGGTAGCTGTAACAAAGGGACATGTTTTGACGTATTTTTTGCTAGTGTCCACTTGCTGCTTGCTTTCATGTCTATATTTAACTGACCCACTAATACGAAGTGCGCTTGTAATTGGCCCAAATCCAAATTAAGGTCAACATGACTGAAATATTTTTGCGCCTGCATAATCGCTCAATCTTTGTCTGTCCCTCTATCTCTCTCTCTCTCTGTTGTCCACTTGCGCTGATTTTGGTAATTTGTAACGAATTCATTTTGCAAACTTTGTAATGATTGCAAATGAACGAAGGAATGCATGCGGATGGATGTTGATGATGACGACTTTGTTGTTCGCTTTACGAACGGCTTTGCCCTAATGCAGATGGTCAGCAAATTTCAAAACGTGCACACAATTCGCACAAACACGTGTGCGTGTGTGTGTGTGTGTGTGTAAGTCATCCATTATTTCATGAGCTATTTTGCATTTGAAACGCAATGACCACTCATGGCTTATTGTCATGTTAACTATTTGTCTTCTTCGCTACAATGTTCCCATGTTGCAAGGCCCCCGTTGGTCCGACACACAACAGTTGTCAGATTGTTGCAATAATTCAAAGCACTTCCTCACATGCATGTCACACAACAAATTAAATTGGTGTTTTTTTTACATCCATCATCATGGATGGCAGACGTAGTATTTTTTTTGTCATTTCATTGGCACAACATCGAAATATTCATATCCGACAACAAGGTTAGGTTAGGTTGAATGGGTCGCTCACCAAAGGTGAGTTCACACGGAAGCGAGTTTGGCCCATTATGGTACCCTAGAGAGAGAAAGGGAAGAAAAAGGAAAATGTGAGACTAGGGGTCATACACGAATAAAAAGAAAAAGACAAAGACAACAAGTAAAGAGGCATTAAGTTCGGCCGGGCCGAACTTTGGATACCCACCACCTCGGGTATTTATATAAACCCCCTTTAGCCCCCTTTAAAATTCGGTGAAAATTGTATACCTAATGTGCCATAGCAGTTATATCGAAATATGTTCCGATTTGGATCAACTACCAATAAGTACAAGTCATTGTTCAATTGTGTATAACAAAATATTGGTCTTTTTAGTAGCAATATCTAAAAATAAACGGATCTGAACCATATACGACAAGGATGTCGAAAAGCCTAACATAAGTCACTGTGTCAAATTTCAGTGAAATCGGATATAAATGCGCCTTTTATGGGGCCAAGACTTTAAATCGAGATATCGGTCTACATGATAGCAGAAAAATAGTTGCAGAAAAATGTCGAAGAGCCTAACACAAAACACTGTCCCAAATTTCGGCGAAATCGGACAATAAATGCGCCTTTTATGGCCCAAAACCTTAACCCGAGAGATCAGTCTATATGGGAGCTATATTCAAATCTGAACCGATTTAAGTCAAATTGAAGAAGGACATCGAAGAGCCTAAAACATCTCGCTGTCTCAACTTTCGACAAAATCGGACAATAATTGCGTCTTTTATGGCCCCAAAACCTTAAACCGTGTGATCGGTCTATGTGGCAGCTATATCCAAATCTGGGCCGATCTGTGCCATATTGTAGAAGTATGTCAAGGGGCTTAACTTAACTCACTGTCCTAAATTTGGCGACATCAGACAATAAATGCGCCTTTTATAGGCCCCAAAACCTTAAATCGAGAGATCGGTCTATGTGGCAGCTATATCCAAATCTTGACCGATCTGTGCCATATTGCAGAAGTATGTCAAGGGGCTTAACGTCACTCACTGTCTCAAATTTCGGCGACATCGGACAATAAATGCGCCATTTATGGGCCCAAAACCTTAAATCGAGGGATCGGTCTATATGGCAGCTATATCCAAATCAGAACCGATCAGGGCCAAATTGAAGAAGAATGTCGAAGAGCCTAAAACATCTCACTGTCTCAAATTTCGGCAAGATCGGATAATAAATGTATCTTTTATGGGCATAAGACCCCAAATCGGAGTATCGGTCTATATGGCAGCTATATCCAAATTTGGACTGATCTGGGGCAAATTAACGAATGATGTCGAAGGGCCTAACTGCCCAAAATTTCAGCAAAATCGGATAATAAATGTAGATTTTATGGGCCTAAGACTCCAAATCGGAGTATCGGTCTATATGGCAGCTATATCCAAATCTGAACCGATCGGGGCCATCGATATCGAAGGGCCTAACACAACTCACTGTCCCAAATTTCAGCAAAATCGGTTAATAAATGTGGCTTTTATGGGCCTAAGACCCTAATTTGGCGGATCGGTCTATATGGGGGCTATATCAAGATATAGTCCGATATAGCCCATCTTCGAACTTATAGACAAAAGAAGAATCTGTGCAAAGTTTCAGCACAATATCTCTATTTTTAAAGCCTGTAGTGTGATTTAAACAGACAGACTGACAGACGGACGGACATGTCTAGACCGTCTTAGATTTCTACACTGATCAAGAATATATATACTTTAAGGGGTCGGAAATGAATATTTCGATGTGTTGCAAACGGAATGAAAAAATGAATATACCTCCATCATTAGGTGGTGGGTATAAAAAACCGGAGGAGTTGAGAAAACCGAACGGGAGGTGAAGAACCGCTCTTCGCTAGTTCACCTAGATCACAGAGGAAACGGCTCTCCAGAAAGGAGAGCCTACGTCTCTGCAGACCCGGACAGGAACAAATCAAGTGCTCAATAGTCTCTTCCTAATCCTCATCGAGGCAAATCCTACACAAGTCATTTTGCGGTATCCCCATGCGCGCCGCCATGTGTCCTATGGCACAGTGTCCGGTTATGACCCCTGTAAAAGTACTCACCGACCTCTGCCTGAAAGACCGTACACTCGTCCGGCAGTCTCAGGAACATATTGATATTGAGTGCATCAGAGTAGACCCCCAATCCAGTCCCTGACTCCGTCTTGAAGCCATCTGTGTAGATCGAGGTCTCATCTTTCTCAAGTACACCATCCGCCTTCCATTCGTCCCTCTCAGGGAATCGAATCGCGAATGCCCTCACTCCAGTCGGCACTGGTGCCAGGTAGTCGGAGATCCTCCTCAGTCTACCCTGCGTATCCATAACACCCAGAATCGAACTGTGGCTGCAACCATCCTCCTTCAGCATGCCGAGGTCTCTCAGCCTAAGCGCGACCCTGGCGGCGCAGTTGCAAATATAGGCCCCAATGGGCTGCATATCCAGCATTGCCTCAAGACCTGCCTGCGGTGCGGATCGGATCTCAACTCCCCTGTGATCCCGACGCAGATCAGTCTCTGGACCTTCTCGAACTCCTTCGCACGCGTCCTCTTCCCTACGGCGTCCCACCATACCAATGCTCCATAGGCCCGTACTGGTCTCACGATGGCTGTATACATCCAATAAATCATCTAGGGAGTCACCCCCCACTTCCTACCGAACCTCCTCCAGCAGGAGTAAAAAACGCACAGTGCCTTATGACCGACCCGATCGGTCAGTCTAACAACAGCTTTATCCAAATATAGTGCGATCTGAACCACACTTCACAGAAATGGGTAGGGGTCTACCAGAAATCATTGTGCCAAATTTTATCGAAATCGGATGAAAAATTACCAATTTATTGCCTCAAGACTTTATGTCTGGAGATTGGACTATATAGCGGCTATAAATAACTAAAATCCAATTTAATGAGATCGGAAGATAAGGTTTATATACAAAGAATACGAAATCATCAAAAATTATTTGGAAAATTTTTTTATGTCCAAGATATCGGCAAAATTATAAATACCCAAAAGAGATATTTATTGTGGGTATTTTCCCAATAAATACCCAGGCGTTTGGGTATTTACCCGGTAGAAAACCATCTCTATCCATTTGCTATCCTCAATGACCTACATCAAGAGGAAGTATCTGTGCAAAATTTCAAACGGTTGGCTTTACGCGTTCACCCGCTATCGTGCATTCTACAGACGGAAGGACATAGCTAGTTGGACTCAAAATGTTGGCAGATCAATACTTCGCGGTGTTACAAACGGAATGGCAGGATTAGTATATCCCCATCCTATGGTGATGGGTATAAAAACTATTTTTAAAGTGTATTTAGAAAAAGTCTTTAGAAAATTCAATGTCGCGCCTATTCCAGTTCATACTCAGCTTAAAATAAATTTTCCTACAAATGACACACATGCACTCATATTTTACCCCTTCCCCCAAAAAGATATCCTCCTAGCATTATTAAGCTTAAAAGTTTTCTTCTGGTGCACAGTTTCTGCAATCATCATCTGCTTTCACAAGTCAACCATCACAATTGTCCATGACCCAGTTTTCATGCCCAGACCCAAATCGGCAATAAGGAAAGATGGTGGCCTTATTGACAACACCACAAATGCAATAACGATGCAGCGCAATTAAATTAATTTGATTTCATTATTTACACATACACAGATACCCACATGCACACATACTCGCATACTGGCATATACTCACACCATAAACCTGGGCAGTAATGAACAAATTCAAGAGGACTCCGCAAGGCCAAACCAAATTCAGTTATGCTGAAGTTGCATGTCATTAGTGGCCATAGGATGAGAGTGGAAGTGGAACATATCCCGGTTGAAGGCTGCAATTTAATCTTTGCATTTTATGACACCACAACAGCTGGGTTGGCCGGAATCTCAGATGATCATTATTAGCACTCAGTTTATGGTCTAAGTGCACTTGGAGTTGCATCGTGATCTGCGACGGAACGAACTATGGCGAGAAAGACGGAAAGGGTTCATTTTTCAGTGGTCCATTTGCAAACCAAACCACAATGGCACAATGGTAACATGCATGCTAAGTGCATAGGAGGCACGACAGTGCGCAAGGGGTTGTTTGGTACATGCCCAAGAAGGAAGGTGTTTTGTGTTAGAATTGATGTTTATTGCAACGGCATTATGCCTTTAGGGGGTCAGCAAAAGAAAATCTGTTTTACTGCACGGCCAGCAATAGCGAGTCTGTGGCAGGGAGTTACGAATGGGGGCAAATGGATGCATTGCCACTACCTTAATATTCACTAACATTCCCAATGACCGACCACTGCCTCTGACCAACGATATAACCATCCATCCATCTATTTCTATGTTCGTCCATGCGTCTCCGTCCGCTGGTCTATCTCCCTCCCTCTCCTGCTGCCTGATTGGGCTCGCATGCGGATGAGTGCATTTCTTTTATTCCATTTTTCCTGTCGTGGTTTATTTGTGGTTTGACATGGTTAATTATATGTTTGTGGCCCGTTCTTCCAAGCCCATATTCCATGCTGCCGTTATTGCTACAATTGCCAGTACTGTGGTGCTGTGGTGCCGGCTAGCGGTGGGGGCTTTCTTGCCGCTCTCATAGGAAAGTAGATAATTTCGTTATAATTCAACTTATTTCACAACTACATTTGCCACAACAAACAAACGTCCAATTTCAATCAAAGTTGTATAGTTTTCTTAGCATTTCTCGTGTACTGGTACGAGTACCTGGCAATTTTTTCTCATACGCCCCAAATCACATCGCTTCCGCCTTTTTGCCTCTTCGGCCGCACTACTCGTACTCTGCTATTCAAACCAATTTTGCTTTGGTATTGCTGCTGTTGTTGTTGTTATTGTTAGAGTACACTTTTGACAAGTGTATTTATCTCCGAATCTATGAAAAAATCACTCTATAGCGGTTATGTCTTTACAACGCTTGTAACAATACAGTGGGTACTGAATTATTGTGATGATCTATTAGATAGAAGGCGATGCAATAGTCAGAAAATCTGGCTATTGCTTCGAAGAATAAGTTCGAGTGCTAGATTAGGTTGGAGGGCAAGCGATTAGCAATCTCCGATACGAGCCCTTCTCTCGGAGAACCTAGGTCCACTGTGTTCACCCTAGAAGAAGGTAGAAAAAGAAAGAGAACAAAAACAAATAAAAAGGCGTTAAGTTCGGCCGAACCGAACTTTGGATACCCACCACCTCGGGTATATATGTAAACCACCTTTCATCAAAATCCGGTGAAAATTCCATACCTTATGTCCCATAGCAGTTATATCGAAATATGTTCCGATTTGGACCAAATACTAGTAAGTACAAGTCATTGTTCAAATGTGTATAACAAAATATTGGTCTTTTAAGTAGCTGTATCTAAAAATAAACCGATCTAAACCATAAACGACACGGATGTCGAAAAGCCTAACATAAGTCACTGTGTCAAATTTCAGTGAAATCGGATTATAAATGCGCCTTTTATTAGGCCAAGACTTTAAATCGATATATCGGTCTATATGGCAGCTATATCCAAATCTGAACCGATTCGGGCCAAATTGAAGAAGGATATCGAAAGGCCTAACACAACTCACTGTCCCAAATTTCGGCGACATCGGCCAATAAATGCGCCTTTTATCGGCCCAAAACCTAAAGTCGAGAGATCGGTCTATATGGCAGCTATATCAAAATCTGGACCGATTTGTGCCATACTGCAGAGGTATGTTAAAGGGCTTAACTTAACTCACTCTCCCAAAATTCGGCGACATCGGACAATAAATGCTCCTTTTATGAGCCCAAAACCTTATATCGAGAGATCGGTCTATATAACAGCTATATCCGAATCTGAACCTATCAGGGCCAAATTAAAAACAGATGTTGAAGGGCCTTAGACAACTCACTGTTCCAAATTGCAGCAAAATCGGATAATAAATGTGGCTTTTATGGGCTTAAGACCCTAAATCGGAGGATTGGTCTATATGGCTGCTATATCCAAATCTGAACCGATCGGGGCCAAATTAAAGAAAGATGTGGAAGGGCCTAGGACAACTCACTGTCCCAAATTGCAGCAAAATCGGATAATAAATGTGGCTTTTATGGGCCTAAGACCCAAAATCGGAGAATCGGTCTATATGGCAGCTATATCCAAATCTGAACCGATCGAGACCAAATTAAAGAAAGATGTGGAAGGGCCGAAGACAACTCACTGTCCCAAATTGCAGCAAAATCGGATAATAAATGTGGCCTTATGGGCCTAAGACCCTAAATCGGAGGATCGGTCTATATGGCAGCTATATCCAAATCTGAACCGATCGGGGACAAATTAAAGAAAGATGTGAAAGGGCCTAAGACAACTCACTGTCCCAAATTGTAGCAAAATCGGATAATAAATGTGGCTTTTATGGGCCTAAGACCCAAAATCGGAGGATCGGTCTATATGACAGCTATATCCAAATCTAGACCGATCTAGGCCAAAGTAACGAAGGATGTCGAAGGGCCTAATACAACTCAAAATGCAAATTTCAAATTTTGCACATGAACATTCCACTAATGAACAGGGGCAAACTTCTCACATATCAATGAGTGCAGTCCGATTCAAGTTAAAGCTCAATGATAAGGGATCTCCTTTTTATAGCCGAGTCCGAACGGCATGCCGCAGTGCGACACCTCGTTGGAGAGAAGTTTTACATGGCATAGTACCTCACAAATGTTGCCAGCATTAGGAGGGGAAAACCACCGCTGTAAATTTGTTTTTGATGGACTCGCCAGGCGTTCAGCGTCATAGGCGGACAGGCTAACCTCTGCGCTACGGTGTGCTCCAACACAACGCACAGTCCCAAATTTCACCAAAATCGGGTAATGAATGTGGCTTTTATGGGCCTAAAACCCTAAATCGGAGCATTGGTCTATATGGAAGCTATATCCAAATCTGGACCGATCTGGGCCAAATTGACAAAGGATGTCGAAGGGCCTAATGGACTCGCCAGGCGTTCAGCGTCATAGGCGGACATGCTAACCTCTGCCGTACGGTGGCCTCCAACACAACTCACTGTCCCAAATTTCAGCAAAATCGGAAAATAAATGTGGCTTTCATAGGCCTAAGAACTAAAAAGCGAAAGTAAAGCCTAAGACATAGTATCGAGGCACGATTTAACTGTGAGCACCACACAAGCTAGTTTAGCTCGTCCACAGGTTGCGGATAGTGCAATGCCCCATTCGGAGTAACTGCAACGGTAGTTGCGGACAATCAGCGGTATCGAGCGGAGAGTCTCAGTGAGAAGCCGGGTGGCACCGACTCTTGCATAAATATTGAGTGCCTATAATGCTCGATATAACAAGGCGAGTTATTGGCGCCTTTGAATAATCAATGGCCATGTTCCCGCGGCAATAGGTCCTTTGGAGTTTACTCACCTTAAGGAGCTTGACGAGGATCGTAACCTCCACATCAAATATGGCTACAACAACAATAAGAAACCTCTCCGTCAAAAGTATGATTCAGTCAGCCAATTCAGGCCTCTACTGAACTCCAGAATGAGAAGAAGGCCCAAGAGCCTGTAGGGAATCCAGGCTCGGAAAAAGTTGTTCGCCCATTATTCTGTGCCTTCTCGCAATTGCGTGGCAGTGACACAAAAGGTGCTCGACTATCTCCAACTTCTCCTCACCATCGCCCATCCTGCAGTATACTGCTATCCCTGTGCCCATCGCGACGTCAAAACTTAACATTGAAAAGACTAGTCAGGACTACTATTAGCAGTCCTATGTCTTACATTCTCAGCTCCAGGATAAGCTATGTACTGTCTCGTAAAATACTTGGTCCCAGGGCATTTGACATCCTACAGTCTACAGCACCAGCCAACCCCTTATTGGCGCAGTCATCGTAGAACGTGTCCACCCAACTAAGAAGCTCGCACATTCGATGTCTCACTGATTCGATAGCAAGAAGATCTGCAGCGATCCAAACCCTGGCGAGCTCATCGGCCACTTAGTTCCCCGTCACATCTTGAAGGCCTGGGAGCTGGGTCCGAATTTTGGACCTCACTCGCTCCAACGCC
Organism: Stomoxys calcitrans; assembly: GCF_963082655.1. NCBI lineage: Eukaryota > Metazoa > Arthropoda > Insecta > Diptera > Muscidae > Stomoxys > Stomoxys calcitrans. Next base: position 164,227,442 of record NC_081553.1, on the reverse strand, counting down.
GCTTGACTGTCCACTTATATTGTGACAGTCTGAGCGTAAAGACCTCCCCCTGAATGACGCTGCAAACGCCCAGAAGTCTATAACATTCCCTGATTCCATGGAAGACTCCTGCCCCAGTGCCCAAGTTCGAATGGTAAGTGGAAGTAAGTGTTCCACTTATTCTAGCGTCAATGTGAATATGTTAGCCTTTAAAAACATACCCCCTCGAGTTGTCGCTGTGTAGCATGCTGTCCATGATCCGAGATCGAAATCCATCCACCATGATTGCTAAAACAAAAGAATATGAATCCGAATGAGACTTTGAGGTTTATCGTTGATTTTGCCAACCTATAGCCAGGATAAAGGTATGCAGTTTATGCCATGATGCAAAACATGAATTTGGCTGCATATTTGTGGTTATTCGGAAGCACCTTGTCTCCAGATTTATGCCAGTGGTTGTGGATTTATGCTATGAAAGCCAAATACTTTTTATATCAGTCTTTTCTGTGCACCATGAAAAATGCACCGAAATCCATACCAGAATCCTCACCCAAAAGTCCCACGGTACAACCAAGAGAATCGAAATGCTTCTGAAGCCAAGAAAGCGCCATACAAAGCAGATCTGCAATCAGTAGCAACGCGTCAGATGAAGGAGAGGTATCAGAAGAAAAGGAGAAACGTCTATTCCGCAGAAAGAAAAAAGGAAATTGAAAGGCATGAGTTTGGGCCAATCGAGATGTACAGGAGTCAGAATGAAGTCCGGAAAATTTTCCAAAAAATCAAACGTCAAACCTGTGGCTTTGATAAGGCGAATGAGCGAAGAAACCCCGCTATTTCTTAACGGATTTTCCCGGGGAAAATCTGCATTTATAATACTGCTATGGTTCAGGGAAGTACATATAACAATGAGCACGCTTTTGCAACATTAAGAAGAAAAAGAGCTCGATCCATTAATAAACTTAACGATCGACTTCGGGATTCATTATAGCCATACCCGCCTGTCTGTCGTTTAATATGTTTCTGACCTAACATTTTTAATCTAATAAAACAGCATGAAAGGCTTAAAGTTTCAGGGAAAAATAATGATTTCCCTTCACCCGCAGATTTTGGGCGTTTTTTTTCTGCTATGTTTACTAACAAATTACTTTGAGTGTATATGCATGAATATAAATAAAATTTATTGGCCTTCGTTTGTGGCCTTCTCCAAGGCGAGAAAATAAAATTAAGACAGAAATCATTTGTGAGAGTTGGTGAGGAATTGGTCTTTCAATTACAACGGTTTTTGCATGAAAGCGCCCATACACATTTAACATGTATGGCATTTACCCTGCAAACATTTTTGAGGAGTTTTGTCCTCCAGATGAATCTTCTGGAAGAGTGTTCCGCGAATCTTCCCTATGAGTTTCTAATGAGTCAGAATAGTTTTGGAAGATCTTAAAAACGCGAAAGAAAAGTGAGGACGAGTAACATATGAATGTTTTGGAAGATTTATAAAATACTGGTTATTCGACGTTATTCGACTGGACGAGTAACAAATAAGTGTTTTGGAATGTTTACTTAATATTTTGTTCTAAAAGAGTTGCGCGTTATTCGTTTGGAAGATTAACAAATGCGTATCAAAATTAGTTGTTCATCAAAAAAGTAACAAATACGAAAAAATTCAAAAAAAAAAATTTATTACTCGTCATATAGGTACCATTCGTCATATAAGCCAAGTGAATATGTATATCAAAGTGTATTCATACTTTTGTATATTTGTGTAAAAGTATTTCTATGACAACCCTGCAGACATTTCTTATTAATTTTGGAAAAGCGTTCGTCCCCGCGCTGAATAAAACAATCTTCTGGAAGATTTAAACGCAATTGTTCTTCTGTATGAGTCGCGAAATATCATTGGACAATACATTGCGTGTGCGGATGTTTTAGCAACTCTTCGCGACAGTTATTTTATAACTCATTGCGTCATAATCGTGCGTGTGAGTCATGAAACACTCTTCTAGGATATCATTGGACAATCCATTTCGTGTGGCCAAGTTTTAGCGACCCTTCGCGACGGTTGTTATGCAACTCATTGCGTTATGATCATCCAGAAGATTTGTTTATAAATGGCCTGAGTTAACTTTCTGGGATGTTTTTATTTTCATGCCTGGTACTGAATTATGTTAATCGCTGTTTTGTTTTGACGATTGGTAATTAGCATGACGAGTAAAACGAACATTTTTTCCAAAGTTTTTCCGGAGCTATTAGGTTTTTGATGAACAAACAATGCAGTTTTAGATACCCCAAGCGAATGACGTGCAACTCTTATAGAATAACTAGTTGGACAGGGCCCGTTCCACTGCGCCTTTTTTCACTCTCTTGTTTTATCTGAGCCCTATACTGACACGGGCAGGAAATAGGTCCTGTTTTGGAGTGCTGGTATGGCCTTTCAGATATTTCGCCCCAATGTGGATATAATTTTCGTACTCTACTCCCAAATATTGGGTTGCCCAAAAAGTAATTGCGGATTTTTCATATAGTCGGCGTTGACAAATTTTTTCACAACTTGTGACTCTGTAATTGCATTCTTTCTTCTGTCAGTTATCAGCTGTTACTTTTAGCTTGCTTTAGAAAAAAAGTGTAAAAAAAGTATATTTGATTAAAGTTTATTCTTAGTTTTATTAAAAATGCATTTACTTTCTTTTAAAAAATCCGCAATTACTTTTTGGGCAACCCAATACCTTTCAATTGAGCCTTATACTGCTTCGGTAGGTAAGTATATCCGGTATGGGGTATTTTTGTGGGTGAGATGGACGCACATATATCAGATTCATGAAATAGTTTATAATACGTTTCATTTGAGCCCCGTATTGTCATTATTGGTTTATATTTTCATTTGGCGGTCTCTGCAGGTGACGCGGCCCCCCTAGATAACCAACTCTAAATAAGGATACCAAATTTCTGTTTTCGAGTTATTATAAACAAACTAAATTTTGCTTAAATCGCTGCACCCATCTTCGAGATCTGACGTTTTTGGAAATAGGGTAAAGGGAGGGTTCCCCCCTTAAAGTTTGGATGTTCGATCTACTTCATTATATTGATTTTGGTGGTGGGTTAAAGTTACCAAACCCTTTGCCTCGAAAGTGGATATCAGATTCATACTCTACTCCCAAAAAAACCACTTTGTGCTATAGTCGGTATTTATGTATGCTCTACGGCCAGTTTATGAGGTGAGACGTCCCTGAAACATTTGGCCATAAAACAGATACAGATTTGAGCCCCTTTTTGCCATAATCCACAAATATGTCCAGTTTGAGGGGTATGTAGAGTAGGCCCCCTGACACGTCCTTTCATTTAATTACATTATATTCTCGGTCCACCTACATGACAGTTTGGTGTTGTTTTTTTTTTTTGGGAGGAAAGGGTGACTCGCCCCGACGCTAAGACTCAAAAGTTAATTTATTTCAGTTCTTTATTGTCGCGATATACATATCCTACTGAACGGCTAAACGTCACCCAGGCTTTTCTTTTAATTCACATATTATCCTGTTCAAACTACACAGGACCGGCCCCATACTCTATCTCAAATATGTGTACCAGATTCGCAGTCAACTGCCAAAGACCTTTCATTTGATACCCATTTTGTGACGTTGGACATTCATGCCCGCTTCAGAGGTTTTAGGGTTGGGGAAGCTTCATTGACACCTTGGACCCAATTCTTATAACAGATGTGTACTCAACTTCTAAACACCTTTCATTTGATATCCATATTGTCCCAATTGGTAAGAAACCCTTTGGGGGAGGGGGTTTTGAGGGTGGGGAGACGCCTCAGATTAAAAGAAATAAATTTATGCGCCCCGGTAGCCGAGTTGGTAGCGTGCTTAGATAACCAATGTAGGGGTCGTGGATTCGATTCCCGCAAGATGCTTTGGTCTATCGCTTCTTTGGTATCACAATGGACTTTAAATTGTGTAGGTGAGTCTGTAAAGGACTGCCACTCCTACCTAACCTAACCTATATCAGATCCTTACTCTAACTTTAAATACCTTTCATTTGATATCCATATTGTCTCAATTGGCAAATATGTCCTGCGGGAGTGTTCTGGGGGGTGGAGAGCCCCTCAGACTCCAAGGAATAAATTTTTATGCAACATTTGTACTCTACTTTTAAATACCTTTTATTTGATACCAATATTGCCCAAAGCGGTGAAAGAGTTCTATTGGGGCCTGAACACTTTGGGCGAAATTTGTATACCAAGTTCGAACTCTAGTATCAAATACGTTTCGTTTGATACCCACATTGTCGCAATGGGTAAATATGTTCTTGCGGGGGGGTTTTGGGGCTGGGTGTCCCCTCAGATACAAAGGAATACATTTTTGTGTCAGATTTGTATTCTACTTTTAAATTAGATCATCCCCCCCACCGATCACTTTGGTCGAAATTTGTATACCAATTGTAAAACGTACTCTACTCCCAAATACCTTTCATTTGATACCCATATCGTCCCAGTCGGTAACCATGTCCGTCCAAGTGGGTTTTCGGATGGGACGCCCCCCCAGGTTATTCGACCCAAAAATTGTATACCAATTTCGTGTTCGTGGAGTACCATAAGGAAGCATATAAAATTTCGCTTAAATCGGTGCAGGTATCTTTGAGATCTGGCGTTTTCTAAAATTGTGATATGAGGGAGGGTCCGCTCCCCTTTCGAATATCAGAAAACGTTTTTGAGTCTATACGGAACAGACAAACAAAATAACAAACAAATAAGGTTAGGTTAGGTGTTGCCGTCTGCCATCAGACTCATTTAGATGTTTTCGTCCATTTTCATACCACAGGAACCGAAGAAGGAAGATGTTCCTTCTAACTGCCAGTGCGGGACACACACACAGAAGGTGTTCTATAGTCTCTTCTTTTTCGATGACCTCACAGCTTCTGCAAAAGTAGTTGCTGGGAACCTTCAGTGTGTCTGCATGTTTTCCGATTAGATAGTGACTTGTCATGACGGACACAATGACTGAGACGCCAATGACAGCAAAGCAGTAGACCTCTTCAAGTCTAGATTAGGTCACATAGTTTTGGAATGCCTACAATCCTCTCTTTGTGACCATCTATCATTCGTTGTCCTTCGGGTCTGGTCCTGAAAACTTAGCTTACATGTAGCTAGAGGCATACCCAAATATTCCAGTGTCCCTGGAGTGTGTAAGGTAGTTCCTAGTCCCGCAAACTCATCCGCTTTAGAATTCCCAGGGATATCTCCACAACAGGTGAATTTTGAACTGTTCAGCCATCTCGTTAAGAGATCTGCGACTCTTAACCGACAAGGGAATCATTGACGACTCTTAGACGTCCGCGATCATAACCTTCATCTGGACGATTCGCGGAATTTTATTTGACGATCAAGATTGTTTGCAGGGTAAATTGATTGAATATTTTCACCATACATTCGAACGTACAAGTTTTTGATTGATTGCTAACATGAAGTTGTTTTTTTGAGTTGAAATATTTTAATCATTTGTAGTGGTTGCAAGTCTAGCTGGCATATCAACATCACACACATGCATATGCTAAAGCATTGTTAGCAGTGATGCAGTAAATTCCATCACATCCAAATTAAGTTAGGTTAGGTTGAAAAGAGGGTGTTGATATTAATCCGCTATCCGCCACTATATCACTATGGACACACATCTAAGCCAGTAATCGGTTTTTTGTGCGCTCTAAATACTAAAATGTATCCTCGAAAAATAAATTCTAAGTTACGACTTCCGTGCTACTTATAAAATCCTTATTGGTTTACCATACCATGCCCCCAAGTTCCGATGTCTGTTGACCGCGAAAGCCGGGCAATGCCATAGGAAATTATACATCTACATCATCTAAATTATATGCATACTTTTAAATTATATTTGGGGTATTTTATTTTATCCTCTGGGGTGATAATTCGAAAGAGATATTCTTATGGAGTCCCGTTTTGCTAATACAAAATTCAAAAAGAAATAAAATATGAATTACAAATCTCTGGTAATGGGTCATGATTAATATAAACTTGCGGATTTACTTCAAATATTTTGTACTTAGATCCAAAACAGTCAAAGGAGACGTTTTCTGTTTAAGTCAACCTTCACGAAAGCACCAACGTTAGATGTCTGTATGCACTAGGTTTTCCTCCGAATGAAGTCACATTCAGTGGCATGACAATGTAGAGATCCCTCATACAGAAAAAAAACTTTCAACAAATTGTTTCAAAGCTTATTAGCCCGTCCTCGATACAACTCTATTCGGCCTTCAATCAAAACGCCAATCGTAGATGTTTAGCGCCATTCTAGCGCATTTGTTATAACTCAATTCGTGACTGCAGATATATGTGTATCATAAATAAAGTTAACAACAACACCCGGCGATGCAATGCAATCTCCCCCTATTAATACTCCTGCCCCTTAGCCAAGCCAACAACCAACCATCCATGGGCCACATGGACCTGGCGGGAGTAGCAAGCCAGCGAAAGGCTAAACCAAAAGTCAAGACGAGGAAAGAAGCCGAAACAGGCCTCATTGGTTGCCAGCAACAAATACAATTATCAGTTGCGAAGAAAAATCGACAACAAGATTGCCATAAACAATCGGAAAACATAAATATTATGATTGACTTTGAGGTGGCTGCTTGGTCGGTTGGTTGGGGCTAGCAGGAAGGCAGGCAAGCAGAAAGGCTGCCTTTGATTGCAGCAGAAACCTTGACGACTGTGGTGCCTGTTGTTACTCATTCGACAACTACGGCGACGACCTCTTTCAGATTTGATGTCCGTCCTTCAACACCACCGACGCCTGCCCTGGCCGTAGGTGGGGAAGTTTGCCGGAGTGAAGCATGGGAGAATTGCTCCCCGCCGGCCAGGCTATACCCAAATCCATGATAGTCAAATGGATTTTGTATTTGTGCTCTCTGCTATATACCCACATAACAACATGCTCTAGTGGCTATTCTCGTACCCCCCCCCAGAGGCAAATAGGCAACAATATTTTATAGATATTCAGATACTCATGCTCTTGTATTTGGTTGGACATCAACGAAACAATGGGCGTTTTTGGCCATTGCCATTTCATAGACGTTACATGACACATTTATCCCCATGGCCGTATTTGGGGCCGTTATGTGTTCACTTATGTTTGTGGATGCCACACCTGCAAATGCAACATAAATGCCTCGAATGACTCATACCAAGCCATAAACCAACCACCGAAATACCGGCAACTATAAACTCCGCCAAAAATAAGAGCGGGGAGTAAAAGCCAATTTTGGAAATCAGCGGGCTAATAAAAATTATGTAAACAATAGGATAATAGCGAACCACATTATAAAGCACACAAGGGGGAACAATGAAAAATATCCATATGTTGCAAGCACTTACTGCAGCATACTTATATGAATGCCCAAAGATGTTAATTTGCAGATATGACATCAACAACATTTGAAACTGTTGTGAAAGTCATCATTTGTCGGACGAATTTATTGCTTCGGTCAAATATTGCGATTTAGTCCTTTTAAGCCTGTATCGAACTATTGTAGATGATACAAATACGAATGGACTAAAATCTGGAGGTGCCGAGCCTACACCAACATTAGAAACATAAATCTAAGTTATATGGATTTTTATAGATTTTGGCAGTAGTATTCAAATGGGTTATGCAACAATCTGTACAATCTTTCGTTAAAATCCCTCGAAAAAGGAAAAAAGAAACAATTCCTTCTTCCGGTTTAAGCGAAGTTTAGTAAGCCCTCTAATGCATGAGCCCATGAACATTCCATTTAAAAAAGCATGGTCAAACTTCTCACATATCAATCAGTGCTCTCCGATACAATTTTTAAGCTAAATGATAAGGGTCCCCCGAGTCCGAACGGGGTTCTGCAGTCCGACACCTTGTAGGGAAGATGCTTTTATATGGCATAGTACCTCACAAATGTTGTCAGAATTTTTTTGTTGCAGGATAGGATGGGAAAATGCTTTACGCATCAAATGATTACGTCCATAATCGTATACCGGACTCCATCGAATCGACAGTACCAGCTAAAAACCCACCCTATATCACCTCGTGGCATAAATTCCACTTCGGAACTGCTTTCGCATATCTTCGAGGTGGACCCTCTAGTTTGATGTTTGAAGCTTAACCATCTCCTCCACTAAGTGTCTGCGTCCAGACCTCCGCTTTGTCCCCCATTCTGTGCATTTTTTTCCTACGCAGTATCTGTTCAGCATATTTGGTGACTACAAATACAAATTTTGCCCATGAACATTTCACTAAGGAACAGGGGCAAACTTCTCACATATCAATGAGTGCAGTCCGATTCAAGATTAAGCTCAATGATAAAGGGCCTCCTTTTGGTAGCCGAATCCGAACGGCGTGCCGCAGTGCGACATCGCTTTGGAGAGAAGTTTTACATGGCATAGTACCTCACATTAGAAGGGGAAAACCACCGCTGATATTTTTTTCTGATGGTCTCGCGAGGATTCGAACCCAGGCGTTCAGCGTCTGAGTATTTCATGACTGCCTGCCCATTCCTCTCATTGTCGAGCATCTTCTGCGCTATGTTGTCGGTTGAAAAGTCACCAATCAGAGCCTCCAGTTTCCTGCATGGCCCAGCCCAGACTGCAGCCAAAGAATGCATGTACGGCGTCGTCTTCGACTTCTTCGGCCTCGTACATTCAGGTGTAAGATGTCCACTTACCCATTTGATATAGTAACTTTCTAAAATACCCATGCCCGTATAACATCTGGGTTAGATAGAAGTTCATGTCCCACCGCCTCCTGTCTCACCATGCCTGTATATCTGGGATAAGTCGGTGTGTCCACCTTCCCCATGACTCGTTTAACCATCTCTGTTGCCATCTTATGATCCACGTCATCGTGTTTGGCTCTACAGAGCCTGTGTCACTCCATTGCGAGGAGATCAATAGGGTTCATGCATGCAATATAAAGTACGGCTTTTCCTGATACCGTGCGATAGGCTAATGTGACTCGCAGTGCTGCTGTTCATTGCTCGCGCCTGCGTCTCTAGGATCGACGCCCATATTTCGGAGCCATACAGCAAGATACTGTTAGTGGCCATTAGGTTATTTCTGCTGCTTTCGTCGTTGCGTATTCGATTTGCTTCCAGTGCATCCATTTGGAATCTAATCTCATTCCTACACATTTGACATACGTCTTTGTAGGGATGATAATGTCGTCTACGTGCATCTCTACCAATAGAGGTATGTTTCGTCTTGTCAGTAGTAGCAGCTCTGTTTCATGTACTCCATGTGAGTCCCACCAGCTTTTTGTGCCGATCATAGTTTGGCGGAGTTTACGTAAGGCTTCTTCCGTGTTTCTCGCCCTTATCACTGCTGCGATGTCTTCTGTGTAACCCAGGCTTGTCCCTATATGGATCCCTGGGCGGCTCTTGAGGTCGCTCGCGTCCTTGCTGTGCCTTGGATCGTGTAATAGTTTAGTACCTGATCTTTCAGGTAGTTCTTCAATATTCTCACCAAGTACCTAGGTACATGGAAGATCGTCTCTTGGACTTGAATCTGCCCCCTCCAAATACAATAACAACAACATGGGGACAAGGTGTGCTTTCATCAAGTAGTTGGGTCAGTCGAGTGGAGTATGCCGTTACCATCTGTTGTGTTTGCAGCTTTTCAAAGTCCCGCTTCCGTGTAATGTCAGATCGTACTTTCCTCGCCATGTTCAAACGGGTGCGGACCTTTGCTGCAACAACGTAATGATCCGAATCTACATTCGCTCCACGGATCGATCGTACATCTAACACGCTGGATGAATGCCTTCCATCTATCACAACGTCATCAATTTGGTTCCTCGTGTTTTAATCGGTTGACATGTATGTAGCTTTGTAAATATTTTTTTGTTGAAAACTTGTGCTACTAATTACTACCATGTTTTTTGTCGCAGCGAAATCTATCAGCCTCATACCATTACAAGACGTTATCTCGTTCAAACTAAACTTTCCGATTGTTGGATCATAGAGTCTCCCTTCCATTTCTTCGCATTAACATCTTCCAGAATTATTTCAATATCATGCGCGGGGCAGCGGTCATACTTTCTTTGTAGGCGCTCGAAGAAAATATCCTTGATCTACTCGTTCTTGTCTTCCGTCGGGGCATGGGTACAAATAAGACTGATGTTGAAGAATTTGTCTTTTATGCGGATTATGGCTAGCCTCTCATCCACCGTATACTGCACCTTCTCTATAGAGAGTGCGGATATTCCAGGTGCTGATCCGCAAATCATGGTTCTTTTTTCGTTTGCGTAGGTCGTCAACGTTAGGTTTGTCCGTTTTTACTTTTCCTTTGTTTTTCACAGTGATTCTCATAGTTTTCCGTGGGTCAGCGCGCCAACCGCATGGGGTTTGTGGGATCGCACATGTAACCCTCGTTGTCGCGAGCCGCTTGCTCCAAGATCCGACGCTTGCCTCCAGCCGCCCCTAACCTGGGAACAGACGCTGATGTTGGCCATTGGTTATTTGAAGGCGCCAATAACTCACCTTGTCATCTCGAGTATCATTGGCACTGAGACTCTCCTCTCGAAATTGTATGTCCATCGACACAAAACGGACATGAAACGAAATGTCTTTGGAAAAGACCACATGATAATGTTGGACCAAGCCCTTCAAGAGGCCATGTATATCGTGATCTGAGGGACCGACATCCAAACGTACATGTTGGACTCTTTGGTTTTCAAATGAGAGATCTAAGAGAGACCAGTAAGGAATTGATATCCAAATTAAGGACAAAATTTTGGCGACCGCCCCACCAAAAAAAAAAAAAACGAAGGGCGACCCGGGACAAATAAAAGAAAACCATTAACTCAACATGTACGTCGTTCGTGCACAAAATTTGCTTCCCAATTTGCGTTGACATTGGAACTACCTGTGGATCTTTGGGTTAATCCATCCGTGGATGGTTGGATTGAAAATATTGTATACCATGTGATAGCTTTGTGATGTGATCTTGAGAGTAGAAAACAAATACCCCTAAATAATCAGTTATTGTGAATCTGAAATGAAAAAATAGCCATAAATAACTTAATAATCGAAACAGAGACAGATTGTTTATAATAAAATCACAAACTGTACCCTGCACCACTACTATGGCTTTGATAAAATGAATAGTCCGACTCAGAATTTCCTCCTGATTCGGCTTTGTCATGTCCGTCTGTCCGCATATCCTCTCTGTGCCGTTTGTCCGTCTCGATTTGCACGAAATTTGGTATGAAATGTTGTATTACCCATCTAAAAGCCGTAGTAGAAGCCATAGAAGAAGTGATTGTGCAAAATTTTAAGAAGATCGTTTGATAAAGGTTCTGTAAATTCAAATCGGATGAAATCTGAATCGATTAGTTAAATTTTCAGTAGCCTTTGTCTCTTGGCCAAAAAATATGTCAATCCCAAATTTAAAGATTATTGGATAAAAATTTACTCCCTATACATGTTGAATATTATTTGCACAATTTCGGATTTGCAGAAATTTAATATTTAAATTAATCGGTTATATATTTACCGATATTTAATTAAATTAATTTAATATTTAATTAAACCGGTAATATAATGCTTATTTCCAAAAATTTAATTTTGTAAAGATTTTGTTCTAATACTTCTTGCCTTTTTATTTTGTTTCAGGTAAGGACTACATATCTTATAGAATGAATTATTTGAAAAAGCGGTAATAAGGTAAGTACTCATAAAACGGCATTAAAAGTTATTCCAACTTTAAAGATTTGAGCCAAAAATAACAAACTTACTTTAAGGATATCATATTTTATTGCTTTTTAGAAATATTTTCTTCGTTGAAAGTTTTTTTTTTGATATTAAAAAATTTTATTAACTTACAACTTTACGAGCTCTTTTTTGTTACAAAAAAGAGATTGAAGCCTTTTAAGTCCCATAGACCTCCAAAATAATAAGCCATGTTAAAACTACTCTACTTAGTGATGTCGATAAGCGTCACTCCGTTCGTACTCAGCATAAAAAAGGAGCTAACATTTGAATAGGACAAAGGAGCAGGATAAACAAGTAAAAGCGTGCTAAGTTCGGCCGGGCCGAATCTTATATACCCTCCACCATGGATCGCATTTGTCGAGTTCTTTTCCCGGCATCTCTTCTTAGTCAAAAAGGATAAAAGAAAAGATTTGCTTTGCTATTAGAGCGATATCACGATATAGTCCGGTAAGCACCACAATTTTGTTATATGTAGGAGACCTGTGCAAAATGTCAGCAAATTCGAATAAGAATTTGGGGGCTCAAGAAGTAAAATAGAGAGATGGATTTATATGGAAGCTGTATCAGGCTATAGACCGATTCAGACCACAATAAACACGTATGTTGATGGTCATGAGAGGATCCGTCGTAAAAAAGTTCAGGCAAATCGGAATGTAATTGCGACCTCTAGATTCTCAAGAAATCAAGATCCCAGATCGGTTTTTATGGCAGCTATAGCAGGTTATGAACCGATTTAAACCTTATTCGGCACAGTTGTTGCAAGTCATAATAAAATACTTCATGCATAATTTCAGCCTAATCGAATGGGAATTGCGCCCTTTAGAAGCTCAAGAAGTCAAGTCCCCAGATCTGTTTATATGACAGCTATATCAGGTTATGGATCGATTTGAACCATATTTGGCACAGTTGTTGAAACACGTCGTGCAAAATTTCATTCCAATCGGATAAGAATTCCAATCGGATAAGGCTCAAGACGTCAAGAAACATGGACCGATATGGCCCATTTATAATCCCAACCGACCTACACTAATAAGAAGTATTTGTGTAAAATTTTAAGCGGCTAGCTTTACTACTTCGAAAGTTAGCGTGCTTTCGACAGACAGACGGACGGACGGAAGGACATACGGACGGACGGAAGGACAGACGGACGGAAGGGCAGACGGACGGACGGACATGGCTGGTTATGGGGTCTCAGACGAATATTTCGAGTAGTTACAAACAGAATGACGAAATTAGTATACCCCCATCCTATGGTAAAGGGTATAAAAATAGTACATTTCAAAAAAAAAAAATTTTAAATGAGAGTCATTCGTAAAGTAAAATAAGGATCAGTCAGCGACCGAAATTAGTGTTTTATGCCCTAAGACAATAAATCGTGAAATCGATCTATGCCAGGCTATGAATGGCTAAGCAAAGGTCATTGCGGGAGTGCAGTATTCAGAGGTAGTTATCATGAATATGAAGAATACTGACATCTCCATATGCTCTGTCTCTCCAGCTTCTAAGAGCGCGAAGTCTTGCATAAATACATGCCGTCCTTGTATTGATGTGAAGATCTATTCGTAGAAGGTGAATCATAGTGTTGAGGGCTTCAGTAGGATATATGCGCCTTACTTGATGTCCCCCTTGCACCCCAATGCAGATATCTGTCATTTCCATTGCAGGCCAGCATACCAGTGCTAGAAATGCAAGTATTGATCACATTATTATAGGGCGCAACTCGACTCCTAGTCCAGGTATCCAAAGACATCAGAGTCTTCTTTATGATAGTCTCCACAACCTTATGCAGGGCTGTATCTATTAAGTGTGCCTATAGGTAGACATGTTGCTAAGTGGATATGTTACCAGAGGCAACCATCTCATCCCGAATACACGCGTCGATAAATGTTTTCATCGCTCTAAAATCCATTGCGGGTTTCATGAGTACGTTTTCTTGAGTTGAAGGTATGAAGACCACCCTTACTTATCTTCAGCTCAAAGCTATGTAGCTGAGGTATAAAAATTTTCACATATTAACGAGTGATGCCCGGTTCAAGTTTGGAACTCAAAGACAAGGGACGTACTTTTTATGGCAGGGAGAAGTTTGCACATGACTTCTATGCATGACACAGTACCTCACATATGTCGCCAGCATAAAGAGGTGATAACCACTGTTGAAAAATTTCCAGTTTTTCAGCGTCATAGAGGGACTTTCTAACGTCTGGTGTCACCATGCCCAATAGCTGAGGTGTGGGTACTTTCTATACGTGAGCAGTAACTGTAGGCTGATGATGCTCTCCGTGCATCCTTGGTAAAATGCCAACTGGCCTTGGCGTTCAGCAAGGCAAAAAGCTATTCATAGTCCAGATGACCTTATCTGAAGTAAATATCTTGTCATTCTCGTTGTTGCTCTCAACGTGAGTAGATGTGGTTTGCAAACAAATGAAAATTGCAAGTTTTGCCCGTGAACATTCCACTAAGGAACAGGGGCAAACTTCTCACATATCGATGAGTGCAGTCCGATTCAAGTTTAAGCTCAATGTTAAGGGATCTCCTTTTTATAGCCGAGTCTGAATGGCGTGCCGCAATGCGACCCTCTTTGAAGAGAGCTTTACATGGCATAGTACCTCACAAATGTTACCAGCATTAGGAGGGAAAAACCACTGCTGAAAAATTATTCTGATGGTCTCGCCAGGATTCGAACCCACAAGTTCAGCGTTATAGGCGGATATGCTAACCTCTGCGCTATGGTGACCTCCAAATCCTTCGCAAACAAATGCACTAAATTATAATACACTGTATCACAGTGGTGGTTTAGGGTATAATATGAAATTTTACCTTCACAAAAATGTTAAGAAAATCTTCCTGTTTGCTAAGAGCTTCAACTTCAACCTCAAAACTGGTTACCCTTAAAAAAATAATTTTTAGACGCCTCGTCATGTGTGATGGTAGCATAAAGGCTTGACAAGGCCTTTCTGTTTATTAAAGCTATCCTTACAATTAACCTTTGACTTTTCGTTTGCATTCATTCTATAGCTGCTATTAAAATCTTGTTCGGCAAAACTAGTGTATAAGGCATAACGAATTTATGAGAACAAGAAAAGAATCCATATACGAGTATCTATCTGTAAATATTTGTTGCTGAATTAAATTTTAATTTATTTACATGGCAATTCATCAGTTTTTTAATTTGCCTGACCATTAAGCATCGTAATAAGATTATGGAACAAACTTGAGCATGCGTACAAATAGAATCTCCAAAAGAAAGTCCAACTCAAATTCATAACCTTAGGCTGGTTTGAAGCTCCCCCATGGAATTATGCTGTTCATGTACGAGTGGTTATTTAAATGTGAATAAATTATTAGAAATGCCTTGTTTACTCTGACACATCCTAATGTTGTCCGACTTGTATCGTTCGTTGATTGATCAATGATTTCGACAATTAGATATGGGTTTGACCACACTCCCTTCGTCTTGTCGTATGCCTGCTATTGACCATAAAACTTTAATTTCCGGCATAATTATAATTTTCGCAATAAATCTATCGTTGCCATGGGCGTAGCTGTGTTGCCTTAGCCGTAGCTGAGACATGGATGTTGATGTTAAAACTTCTCCAACGAGAAGTGGTCTTCAAGTGGTGGCATCAATCCGTTGAGGGGTTGCTTATGACCACAATAATCAATTGAAAATGTAATTGGTAATATCCAAAAGTAAATAAATAAACAAACAAGCCAACCATTTCATTATCAGACAATCGAAAGACTTATGAATGCAGATATGAGCACGAGCACACACACACACACACACACACACCCAAACACATTCGCCCACGTCGACAGTATCATGTTTTTAAAATAGAAATACGAGTCTACTGAAACACCGCATATCACATAACAACAACAAATGTTGGCATTTTACAGGCCTTGGATATTGATCAAGGTGGTGGAGGTCAACTAAGATGCCGGCTGCCTAGTTTCAAATCCTGGCGATTTCTGAAGTTGTTGCTATATTTTCCCATAAATTTGTGCATCGGTTACATTCATATGTCAACATTCATATGTCAACATTCATATGTCAACATTCAATATACGAATTTACTATCTTGAGTGAAATGGAAAATTTGACCACAAATACCCCGCCAAGGAATAGCTGGTGGAGTCACACCTTAATGGCCTGGGACCCAGCAGCACCTGATAGGCTTTTCCATATGTTCCAAGAGGCTCATTGGACCTTCTTACCAATATTGACCCGATGCCAGAGCCTTCAACGCCGAATGAATATGCCCAGGTGTATCGCGACAATCTGATAGGGCCGCCGCTCCCGCATCAAAATCGTCGCCAGTGCCTTGAGGATCACGTCCAGAAATCTATAACATTCCCTGATTCCAAGGAATTAAATAAAGCTGGTGGAGCCACACCTTAATGGCCTGGGACCCAACAGAGCCTAAAAGTATTTCCCATGGTTCGAAGAAGCTCTTTGACCCTTCTTACCAATATTGACCCGATGCCAGAGCCTTCAGCGTTGCCTGAATATCTACGTATATCACGACAATCTGATTGGGCCACCACTCCCGCATCAAAATCGTTTCCAGTGACTTCAGGATCACGTCCAGAAGTCTATAAAATTCCCTGATTGCAAGGAATTAAATAAAGCTGGTGCAGCCACACCTTGATGGCCTGGGACCCAACAGAGCCTAAAAGCATTTCCCATGGTTCGAAGAAACTTTGAAACTTCTTACCAATATTGACGTCAGAACCTTCAGCGTCGCCTAAATGTCCACGTATATCATGATCGGGCCACCGCTCCCGCATCAAAATCGTTTCCAGTGCCTTCAGGATCACGTCCAGAAGTCTATAGAATACCCTGATTCCAAGGAATTAAATAAAGACTCCTGCCTCCACCCTTCCGTGTATACAGAGGGTCCCTGGAAGGGCGGGCTGCCACCAACCTAGAATTTTTTTTTTCAAACCTATCAACTTGGAAGGACTCCGTGGTATATAATCAGTCGCGTCCCATATAGAATGGCTCCGCGCGGTATCACGCGGCAGAATAGAAGAATGAACTAAGTTAAGGGAGCGCCATGTACCTGGATTCCCTCAGTCGCATGGCAATCTTTGTTGCCACACATGCAACGTATGGGTTAAAAGACATAGGATCGAGAATGGTATTTAGCGTGTCTCTCGGGGCACTTCTCATTGCCACAGTTGTCCAGAGCTTTGTGCCATACCAGACAACCATAGGTGAGAATAGGCGAACGACCACGGTTAACATCCAGTGGACTGTCCCTGGCCTTAGAGGCCCTACATCCTTTCAAATTGTGATAGGAGCAGAGCGCATTAAGTCCTCTTTTGACCCTTTCTTTCTTCTCCTTCTCATCTTCTTCATTC
This sequence comes from Stomoxys calcitrans, assembly GCF_963082655.1. NCBI lineage: Eukaryota > Metazoa > Arthropoda > Insecta > Diptera > Muscidae > Stomoxys > Stomoxys calcitrans. The sequence goes on along the minus strand of NC_081553.1, from coordinate 164,210,357 downwards.
TTCTCCTTCTCATCTTCTCCAGTTTCTGGTCAAGAATCAAGCCCAAGTACTTGACCTTCGGAGAAAGCAATAGCTCTACCCCATCCAAGATAGGCCCCTTAAAAACACTCAGCGTCCTCCTCTTGCTGAAATGGACCAGTTCAGTCTTTCTGGACCAGTTCAGACTTTCTGGGTCAGCACAATCTTTCTGAACCAGTTCAGTCTTTTTGCACCAGTTCAGTCTTCCTGTGCCAGTTCAGTTTTTCTAGAACAGTTCAGTTTTTCTGGACCAGTTCAGTCTTTCTGGACCAACTCATTCTTTCTGGACCACTTCAGTCTTTCTGCAGTTCAGTCCAGTTCAGTCTTCTTGGGCCAGTTCAGTTTTTCTAGAACAGTTCAGTCTTTCTGTACCAGTTCAGTCTATCTGAACCAATTCAGTCTTTCTGCACCAGTTCAGTCTTTCTGGATCAGTTCAGTTTTTCTAGACCAGTTCAGTCTTTCCCTGAACGAGGTCCATAATAGTAAAGAGGAAACGGCCATCTACCACGAAGACGACGTCATCCGCATAAGAAACGTCCTGTACCCTCTCCCTCTCCAAAGATCTCAAAATCCCATTGATCCCAAATGCCACAATAGTGGATAAGACTCCTTCTTGCGGAGTTCGAACCTATGCCCTTTCAGCTTTGTATGAACCAAATTTACCAAAATAGGGGGACCTTCATGTCCACACGAGCGTCATGGACTACAACTTAACGTTATTCAAAGCACCTTCTATGTCCAAGAAGGCTGCCAAAGTAAAGTAGCCCACACCCAAATTCCCCTGAATGTAGCCTACCACATCACTGTCAACCTATGTTATTGGAACAACATCTAGTTATGGTTTATTTCAGACCATAATTGAATTGAATATTGAAGACCATAGTAGAAGTCGTTGTGTAAAATTTCAGCCAAATCTAGTAAGAATTGCTCACTTTAGGGGTTGAAGAAGTAAAATAGGGAGATCGGCTTATGAGGCACCTATATCAAGTAATTATCCGATTTGAACCCTATTTGGTACAGTTGTTGAAACTCATAATAAACTACGTCATGCAAAATTTCAGCCAAATCGGATAGGAATTGCGCCCTCTAGAAGCTCGTGAAATCAAGTTCCAGATCGGTTTATATGACAGCTACATCTGGTTATGGACCGATTTCAACCATACTTGGCACATACTTGGTTGGATATCATAACAAAATACTTCGTGCAAAATTTCATTTCAATCGGATAAGAATTGCGCCCTCTAGAGGCTAAAGAAGTCAAGACCCAAGATCTGTTTATATGGCACCTATATCAGATTATTGACCGATTTGAACCCTATTTGGCGCGGTGGTTGGATATCATAACAAAACACGTCATGCAAAATTTCATTTCAATCGGATAAGAATTGCGCCCTCTAGAGGCTAAAGAAGTCAAGACCCAAGATCTGTTTATATGGCAGCTATATCTGGTTATGGACCAATTTGAACCATACTTAGCACAGTTGTTGGAAATCATAACAAAACACGTTGTGTAAATTTCATTCCAATGGGATAAGAATAGCGCCTTCTAAAGGCTCAAGAAGTCAAGACCCAAGATCGGTTGAGATGGGACCCAACCGACCTATACTAATAAGAAGTATTTGTGCAAAATTTCAAGTGGCAGGCTTTACTCCTGCGAAAGTTAGCGTGCTTTCGACAGACAGATGGACAGACTTGGCTAGATTGACTTAAAATGTCATGATGATCAAGAATATATATATATATATATATATATATATACTTTATGGGGTCTCAGACGAATATTTCGAGTAGTTACAAACAGAATGACGAAATTAGTATATCCCCATCCTATGGTGGAGGGTATAAAAATCATCTCAAGGAGTCGTTTGACAATCGGTCCCGCCATTTGCATCATAACAGAAAGTACGCCATCCAGTCCTGTTGGCATGTAGGGTTCCAACGAATTCACCGTCCAGACTATCTTCCACTTCGCTATCATATTCTCAACCGCAGACTGTGATTCGGCACTGTATGGTGGCAGGGGCACATCGATACTATTCGAGTTAATTGACCCACCGGGAACGTCCGAGCTATCAATGAAGTGCCAAGCATCCAGTAGTTCGAGCATTTCAATCCTAGATTCCGCCCAGGTTCCGTCATCTTTCAAGGGTTTTCGGATCCTAGGAGAGCAATCTGCGGAACCTGGAAGATTCAATTCACTCCCTCTTTCAACTCGCAAAAACAGATCCATGAGGGCCTCTTGGATAATTTCACCTCGCTGTTGCACTTGTTTAGGGACTCCCTGTACAGGTCCCAGTTCGCATGCAGCTTGCTTTTGTTTGTCCTATTAAAAAGCTCCTCGTAGTCTGTCTTAATCACCTCAAGTACATGTTCCTCCAATCAGGTCGCTTACAAAATACTCTCAACCGTACTGTATGAAAGATAAAAATTTAAAGTCAATGAGATAATACGGCTTGAGACCTGTTAAATCTACTATGAATGACATACTCACACTGCGAGAAAAAGGAGAAGGACAGTTTAAACTTACCATCTCTTTGTCGACATCAAAACCGGGTTTGACAGCTATATAAGTTCTAAAATATGCAAAGCTAAGTCTGAGTTTGGTATCCCTGCAAAATTAATAAGCCTCTGCAGCATGACACTTGCTCATACACGTTCTTCAGTAAGAATACGAATAATCTCTCCGAACTGTTCACTTATCAACGAGGTTTTCGACAGAGGGTCAGCTTATCGAATTACCTCTTTCATAAAATGCTGTTGAAGATCATAGGAGATGCAGGTGTAAATAAGTAAGGCACACTACTCGCAAGTGAAAACATGCTGCATAAGCATGCCGACAACATCGATATCGAAAGAGAGTCGGTGGATGTGGCAGTAAATGAAGGTAAACAAGGATAATGGTATCCACAGGAGACCACCGTAGCCCAGAGGTTAGCATGCCCGTTAATGACGAAATGTCCGGGTTCTGATCCTGTCAGGCATCAGTAAAAAATTTCAACGCTGGTTATCCCCTCCTAATGTCATTTGTGAGGTACTATGCCATGTTACAACTTCTCCCCAAAGAGGTGCCGCACTGACGCACGCCGTTCGTACTCGGCCATTAAAATGAGACCCCTTGCTAATGAGATTAAAATTAGAATCGCACACACTCCGTGATATGTGAGAAGTTTGCCCCAGTTCCAGTTCAAATTTGCATTTGCATGGTATCCACTCTCGGCAAGTTGGCTACTATAACTTTGAAATAGTCACCAATTTCATCTTCCTCGGTAAAGCTATGGCTTTGAGCAATGTGAACTCTCTAAAGCAGACGAAGCAGTTATTGGAATGTTTGAAAGAAAAATCCTTCGTAAAATTCTGAACCAGTCTGCGCTGATGGAGGAATATCCTCGTCGTATGAACTACGAACAATATGACTACATTAGTATGGCTAAAAGTTTCAAAATGCAACGACTGCGTTGGCTGGGTCATGATGTCTGGCTGAATAAAGAAGCTTCAGATAAGTTCTTAGATAAGTTTTGAACGATTCAAAATATTTGCTGAATCACTGCTGAAAAACTTTTTTGTTGCTCTCATCAGGATTTTGAACGCAGGCGTTGGTTCGTTCCTTGACATTCGGAAAGTAGATTTATTCAATCAGACCAAAATATATTTCAAATAATGGATATTTTGATATTTCTGCTACATAGATGGTCAGTGTTAAACTTCAAATAGCAAAGAAAAAGATTTGGCTTGAAAAAATTCAATGAGCTCAAATGACCGTCTAGAACTAAACTAAATATTGCAATATTCAAACAGTCATATAACTGATACTCGTTTATGCATAGATCAATTCTTCGGTATGCTAACTGGGGTGCATGAGATAAGCTATTAAATCCATGCTATTGGATTTTTTCAACACAGTTTTTTAGGCAACTTTACTGTCTGCCTTCACAAGACCTAGCTCAATGATTAATTGAAGGTAATTTTGTTTAAATTGTAGTCCAACTTTGTTGCAAGAAGCAACATTCATTCATGTAGACATCATACCAGCAAAAAGGCTACCATTGCCAATGGTGCTTTGACAAGGAGCACTCTCAATACCAAGTTAGCTTGATTATATAGGTACCCAGTCTACGGATAAGGAGTAAGTGGATTTACTCTATACATTTGCGTTCAAATGTTGGTGTCTATTTATTGCATGCTATAATGCATTATACATAACATTTTTGGACACCCCATTATAAAGTAACGAAAAACAAGCAAAAGCGTGATAAGTTCGGTCGGGCCGAATCTTGGGAACCCACCACGCTGGATTCTGCTAAAAATTTATTTACACTAAACTTAGTTGAAGGGCAAAAGTTAAGTCTATATATCAAACTTCTGTCAAACTAGCAAAAATTAAAGCATCTGAACAAGGATAATCGAGAGACCGGCTTATATGGGAGCTACATCGAACTTGGCACAGTTGTTAGAAGTCATAACGGAACACTATGTACAAAATTTTAGCTAAATCGGACAAAAATTGCGACTGCCAGGGGCTCAATAAGTCAAATCGTTAGATCGGTTTATATGAGAGCTATATCCAAATCTGAACCGATATGGCCCATTTCCCAATCCCACACAACCTACATACATACTAAGTATCTGTACAAAATTTTAAGCGGCTAGCTTTACCCGTTCGACAGCTATCGTGATTTCAACAGATGGACGGACGGACAGAACTAGATCGACTCAGAATGTCGAGACGATCAAGAATATATATACTTAATGGGGTCTTACATCAATATTTCAAAGTGTTACAAACGGAATGACTAGATAAGTATATCCCTATCCTATGGTGGTGGGTATAACTACTAAATGAGTGCTAAGTTCGGCCGGGCCAAATCTTACATATCCTCCACCATAGATTTAGATTTGTCAAGTTCTTTGCAAACAAAGGGTAATGGATGAGAATTGACAGGTTATTGCAGCTATATCAGGTTAAGATTCAGAACGTACCACAGTGGAACAAAACCGAAAAAAATATGTCGCTTGTGAACGGCTAGAGATATCTCTTTGATATTTAAAATGGTCAGAGCTTTTAAAGGCCCTATGTTGTCCGTGGGTCTTTTAAAATGGCCCAAAAATTAGTCATCTCGATATGTCGCAAAAGTTTTTCGGCCTGCCAAACCTTCCTTGTGGACCGATTTTACAAATTATTTTCTTCCTGGATAGTGCTCAAAAAAACCCTACAAAACGCTTGAAGTATACAATATCTCCACTGGTTTCGGGGATACACGAGTTTTTATTATACCCACCACCGAAGGATGGGGGTATATTCATTTTGTCATTCCGTTTGCAACACATCGAAATATCCATTTCCGACCCTATAAAGTATATATATTCTTGATCACAGTAATAATCTAAGACGATCTAGCCATGTCCGACCGTCCGTCTGTCTGTTGAAATCACCCTACAGTCTTTAAAAATAGAGATATTGAGCTGAAACTTTGCACAAATTCTTTTTTTGTCCATAATCAGGTTTAGCTCGAAGATGGGCAATATCGGTCTATATCTTGATATAGCCCCCATATAGACCGATCCTCCGATTTCGGGTCTTAGGGTCCATAAAAGCCACATTTATTATCTGATGTTTCTGAAATTTGGGACAGCGAGTTATGTTAGGGTCTTCGACATACATTTTCAATTTGGCTCAGATCGGTCCAGATTTCGATATAGCTTCCATATAGACCGATCCGCCGATTTAGGGTCTTAGGCCGATAAAAGGCGCATTTATTATCCGATTTTGCCAAAATTTGGGACTGTGCGTTGTGTTAGGCCCTTAAATATTCTTCTTCAATTTCCACCAGATCGGATCAGATTTGTATATAGCTGCCTTAAAGACCGATCTCTTGATTAAAGATTTTGAGCCCATAAAAGGCGCATTTATTATCAGATTTATCAATAATTTGGGACAGTGAGTTGTGTTAGGCCCTTCGACATTGTTTTTCAATTTTGTCAAGACCGGTCCAGATTTAGATATAGCTGCCATATAGACCGATCTCCCGATGTACGATTTTTGGCCCATAAAAGGATCATTAATTGTCCGAGGTCGCCGAAATTCGGGACAGTGAGTTGTGTTAGGCCCTTCGACATCCTTCTTCAATGTGGCCAAGATCGGTCCAGATTGGAATATAGCTGCCATACAGACCGACCTCTCGATTTAAGGTCTTCCGCCCATAAAAGGCGCATTTATTGTCCGCTGTCGATGAAATTTGGGACAGTGAATTAAGTTAAGCCCCTCGACATACTCCTGTACATCGGTACAGATTTGAATATAGCTGCCCTATAGACCGATCTTTCGATTTAAAGTTTTGTCCGATATCGCCGAAATTTGGGACAGTGAGTTGTGTTAGGCCCTTCGACATCCTTTTTCAATTTGGTCCAGATCGGTTCAGATTTGGACATAGCTACCATAGAGACCGATCTCTTAATTTAAGATTTTGAGCCCATCAAAGGAGCATTTATTGTCCGATTTCGCCGAAATTTGGGACAGTTATTTGCGTTAGGCTCTTCAACAACTTTCTGCAATTTGGCCCAAATCGGTCCAGATTTGCATATAGCTGCAATATAGACTGATATCTTGATTTAAAGTGTTGGCTCCATAAAAGGCACATTTATAATCCGATTTCACTGAAATTTGACACAGTGACTTATGTTAGGCTTTTTGACATCCGTGTCGTATATGGTTCAGATCGGTTTATTTTTAGATATAGCTACTAAAAAGATCAATAGTTTGTTATACACAATTGAACAATGACTTGTACTTAATAGTATTTGGTCCAAATCAGAACATATTTCGATACAATTGCTATGAGGCATAAAGTATGCATTTTTCACCTGATTTTGGTGAAAGGTGGTTTACATATATACTCGAGGTTGTGGGTATCCAAAGTTCGGCCCGGCCGAACTTAGGGCTAATTTACTTGCTTTTATTTGTTGAAATTTTGGACGAAATTGGCTTCGTTCTTTGTAATTTACGAATGCATTTGTGGTTGGATTAATTTCTTTATGCCCTCCGCCAAAGAATGGGTTATACTTATTTCGTCCTTAAGTTTGTAACTCCTCGAAATATACGCTAAGACCCCAAAAATTATTTATATTCTTGATTGTCATTAAATTTTATTCGATCTAGCCATGTCCGTCAGTCTGTTAATCGAAAGCACACTAACTTTCGAAGGAGTAAAGCTAGTCGCTTGAAATTTTACGCAAATACTTCTTTATCATGTAGGTCGCTTTGGATTGTAAATCGGCCAAATCGGTTCATGTTTTTATGTAGCTGCCTTATAAACCGATCATGGGTCTTGACTTCTTGAGCCTCTAGAGAGCGAAATTTTTCGAAATTTTGCACAAAATCTGTTCTTAACTTGATATAGCTGCTATATAAACCGATATCCCGATTAGACTTCTTGAGCTTCTAGAGGGCGCAATTCTTATCCGATTTGGCTGAAATATTGCACATATCGTTGAGGAATGACTTCCAACAATTGTGCCAAGTATGGTCTTAATCTGCCTATAACCTGATATACTTACTTTACTTTCTTACTTTATTTAACAATGACAGAACATTTGTTCCAACAGCCGAACTTAGATTAGCGTTTCAAGCGCCTCGATCTTCTGCTTTCATTCTAAAATCTCTGACACCAAGTTTCAAGGAAAGATCAAGTGGAGGGAGACCCCTCTACGTGATCTTTCCATCGGGCTTTTGGTCTTCCCGGTTTTGCCTGTATCACCGTGTTTGCCTTCAAAAGACTTCTGATATAGCCGGCATATAAACCGATCTCCCGATTAGACTCTTAGAGAACGCAATTTTTATCCGATTTGGATGAAATTTTAAACATGTTGTTTTTGTTATCTGTTGATAACCTGATAAGCTGCCATATAAACCGATCTCCCAATTTGGCAATTTTTAGTCGATTTGCCTGAAATTTTGGAGGTGACAGTTCTCAATGACTTCTAACAGCCATGAGAAGTACGGTTCATATCGGTCAATAACGTGATGTAGCTCATATATATATATTGAAGAAGTGATTCAAAGAACTTGACAAATGCGAACCATGGTAGAAGGTATATAAGATTCTGCCCGGCCGAACTTAGCATGCTTTTACTTGTTCGATCTAATGGTTAACGCTATTTGATACATTTTTGAACAAACAAAATGTTTTGTAATATGGATATAAAATCAAGAATTGGCGAACTTGACATGTTTTGGAAAAAATGATAAAACAAGTTGGTTCAAATGTTTGACTAATCCGAACGTAGCTGTAGACCAGCAAGGATCACAATAGAAACTCCGCAAGGAACTACTATTAGCATCCTACAAACCCAGTACGTTCTTCCTTTCATTCTTTCACAAGCCTTGATGTCCTTTTAATCAGTCGGCCTGTGTTCTCCACCGCTCCACAGGACTCAATCCAGGATTGCTGTAACTGTGACTTTCTTGTACTCCTTAGGCTTAAACTAATTTCGAATTTTACTTGGTATGCTTTTAAAAGAATTTGTTGCGATATATTTCTGATGAATTTACATAGTAGATAATGCCACGAATGTAGCACATTTGAGACTCTCCTCTACGATACGACGTACATATCTACATACTTTTGTTGAAAAATTACTTCAATTAATCACACTCAGCCAGAACATCACACAGCCGACGGAGGAAATTAATGTATAAATGAACAAAATGAGATTAGATTGATCTCTGGCCATAAAATAATGACCACTTTGGGGTAAAAAGCAACAATCGACGGCACCCCACACATGGCGGTGTACAAAGTGCAGTAGACAATATTATCAGGTCAAAGCATCAGCTGCAGCAGCAGAACCACCACCGCCACCAACTGCCACTTGAGACTTTGCGAGCAATCTTTTGCAGCCACTGATACACATCTTGAAACACCCAGAGCATACCGCAGAAATGACTCGTTAAATAAGCAAATAAATACGGATTGGTATAGGAGGAAACAATTTGAGGGCCTTACCCGCAATAACAATGCCATTTTCTTTAAATAACCTCATTAGTTTAATATTAGGTTATACATAAATGTCCTGTAGCACTATACTGGATAGAGCCGATTGAAGCTACAATATCCCTGAGAATTGAAGATATTTAGACTTCTAAACGGATGGTTCCTAACTGGATGACTGGATGTAGGCTTTGAGGTGTACCCAGAAGAACGGGGTATATCGAAAAATTTGCAAGTTAACTGTATTGTGTATCAAATGGATATCATTGCAACAAAAGAAATGATAAAATGCTACGATAATGCATTAACGACAGTAATTAAATCTCTGGAGAATATATTTCTGAATTCAATTTCGCACTCAGTTCAACATTTCCCAAGAAACTGTGGAACAGATATTGTTAGGTGCAAACAATTTTTCGCATGGGTTTAGGGGACATATGGAGTAGAAATAAGTTAAACATGCTATGTTCGGCCTGGTCGAACTTTTGATACCCTCCACCTCGAATATATATGTAAACCACCTTTTGTCATAATCCGGTGAAACCTGTACTATTTATGACCCAATATTAAATCGAAATATGGTCCGCTTTAGACCAAATTCGGGACGGATATTAAGTGGTCTAAAAAATACAAGTTACTGTTCAATTTTGGTCCAATATTGGTTTTTCTGGTAGCTCTATCCAAATATAGACCGATCTGAACAATATGGGACACAGATATCGAAAAGCCTAACATAAGTCACTGTGTCAAATTTAAGCGAAATCAGATTAAACATGTACCTTTTATGGAGCCAAGACCTTAAATCCCCAGATCTGTCTATATGGCAGCTGTATCCAAATCTGGATTGACCTGGGCCATCTCCAAGAATGATATCAAGGGGCCTAACACAACTCATTGTCCTAAATTTCAGCGACATCGGAAAAAATTGCACCTCTTATGGGCCCAAGACCGTAAATCGGGAGATCGGGAGACTATATGGTAGCTATAAACAAATCTGGACAGATATGGGCCAAATTGTCCCAAATTTTGACGAAATCGAACAATTTATGCGCATTTTATGGGCCCAAGATCTTAAATTCAGAGATCGGTCTATATGGCCGCTATATCGAAATCTGGACCGTTCTCGGCCGTCTTCAAGGGGGATATCAAGGGGCAAAACACAACTCACTGTCCTAAATTTCAGCAAAGTCGGACAATAAATGTGCCTTTCATGTGCCCAAGACCTTAAATCGAGAGATCGGTCTATATGGCAGCTATATCCAAATCTGGACCGGTCTGGACCAAACCAAAAATGGATATCAAGGAGCCCAACACAACTCACTGTCCTTAATTGCAGCGAAATCGGGCAACAAAATTACATTTTATGGGCCCAAAACCTTAAATCAAGAGATCTGACTATATGACAGCTATATCCAAATCTGGACCGATCTGAGCTAAATTGAAAAGAATATGTCGAGACGCCTAACGCAACTCACTGTCTCAAATTTCAGCGAAATCGGACAATAAATTCACCTTTAATGGGCCTAAGACCTTAAATCTAGAGATAGGACTATGTGACAGCTATATCCAAATCTGGGCCAAATTAAAAAAGGATATCGAGAGGCCTAACACAACTCACTGTCCCAAATTCCAGCAAAATCAGATTATAAATGTGGCTTTTATGGGCCTTAGACCCTAAATCTGCTGAAGGGTGTATAGGGAGGGCTATACCAAGATATGGTCTAATATAGCCAATATTCGAATTTAAACTGCCTTTGGACAAAACAAAAAGAATCTAGGCAAAGTTTCAGATCAATATCTCTATTAAAGACTGTAGCGTGATTTCAACAGACAGACGGACGGACATGGCTAGATCGTCTTAGATTTTTACGCTGATCAAGAATATATATACTTTATAGGGTCGGAAATGGATATTTCGATGTGTTGCAATCGGAAGGACAACATGAATATACCCCCATCCTTCGGTGGCGGGTATAAACACATATGTCCAAGGGTTTAAGTTTACATATCGTCTTCAAATTTCACTTAAAAAACATCTGCAGTAGGTCTCTTCACAAATAAGAAACAAGTTGGAGCGTGCTATGTTCGGCCGGGTCGAATCCATATATATACCCTCCACCAAGGATCGCATTTTTCAAGTTCTTTGCGCTGTATGTCTTTTAAGGCAAATAAAGAATAATTGATAAAAAATGTTATGCTATTGGACCTATATCAAGTTATAGTCCGTTTCGGACCATAAATGAGTTGAATGTGGAATGGTCTTCATTGTAGAACTCATAGTGCAATGCTTCAGTCCATTCGGATAAGAACTGCGCCGGGAGCTGTATCAGGCTATAGATCGATTCAGACCATATTGGACACGTATGGTGAAGGTTATGAGAGAAGCCGTTGTACGAAATTTCAATTTCAAGTCGGACGACATTTGCGCCCTATAGTGGCTCAAGAAATCAAGATACAAGATCGGTTTGTATATCAGCTATATAAAATTATGGACAGATTTGACCAGATATAGCACAGTTATTGGAAGTCATAACAGAACTCTTCATGCTAATTTTCATCCAAAGCGGATAAGAATTTTGCCCTCTAGTGGCTCAAGAAGTCAAGGCCCGAGATCGGTTTATATGGCAGCTATATCAGATTATGGACCGATTTCAACCATACTCAGCACAGTTGTTGGAAGTCATAATAAAACGTCTCATGCAAAATTTAAGCCAAATCGGATAAGAATAGCACCCTCTAGTGGCTGAAGAAGCCAAGATCCAAGATCGGTTTATATGGCAGCTATATCAGGTTATGAACCGTTTTGAACTATACTTAGCAGAGTTATTGGAAGTCATAACAAAACACGTCGTGCAAAATTTCATCCAAATCGGATGAAAATTGCGACGTCTAGTGGCTCAAGAAGTCAATATTCAAGATCGGGTTATATATATCAGATTATGGACCAATTTGAACTATAGTTAAAAAAAATGTTGGAAGTCATATAGAAACATGTAGCGCAAAATTTCAGCCAAATCGGATAGGAATCGCGCCCTCTAGAGGCTGAAGAAGTCAAGACCCCCGATCGGTTTATATGACAGCTATATCAGGTTATGGACCGATTTCAACGATACTTAGAACAGTTGCTGGAAGACATAACAAAACACCTTACAAAAATTTCAGCCAAATCGTATAAGAATTGTGTCCTCTAGTGGCTAAAGAAGTCAAGATCCAAGATCGGTTTATATGGCAGCTATATCAAAACATGGACCAATATGGCCCATTTACGGACGGACGGACATGGCAAGATCGACTAACAATGTCATGACGGCCAAGAATATATTTACTTTATGGGGTCTAAGACGAATATACCCTCCGCTACTTCGGAGGGTAATTTGTATACCCTCCGAAGTAGCGGAGGGTATACAAATTAAGGTATTAAAGCAAGGTTTTTACATAAAGACTAATCAATGAAAATACTTTTTTGACCAAAAATTTAAAAAAAATACACTTTTTCACATTTTTTGACTCCCAAGCTCTGTAACTTTCAACTGAATAATCCTATGTAGACAAATAATGCACAAAAATGAAAATCGAACCACAAATTGCTAAATACGAAGCCAATCTCGGCCAAAATTTCAAACAGTAACTCTAGGGGCCTGCCAAGAAACGCCCGGACAGTCTAGGGCCTTGAAATTTTGCTCACAATCTCGCTAACACCTCAAATGGCATATTTCTTAGTAGTTTTTTCGATTTTCTCCCACTGTGCGTCGTCGATCGTTGTCGTCGAAGAACACTGTCTAGAGGGGCCAAATTGCACTTGATCTCACATGCTCATCAAGCTTAGTCTTTACAAAATCAATTGTAACGTGTGCTATGTGGCTTGTGGCACCTTCCTGTTGAAACCACACTTCGTCCAGGTCCATATCACCCAATTCAGGCCATAAATAATCAGAAAGCATGGTGCGTTTGCGTTATCCATTCACTGTAATGTGACGATTAGCATCATCGACGAAGAAGTATGACTCAATGATGACGCCGGCATGCATACTGCACCAAACAGTCATATTTGTGAATGTTTTAATTTATGAAGCGCATGTTTATTTTCACCTGATCAACAACTGACCAGTCGCTCGAAATTTGCTTTAAGTATTGTCCAAATCGGTCTAAAACCACATAAGCCGATCTTCATATTAGCCTTCTACGGTCCTAGAAACTAGAATTTTTGCCTGGCTTGGCAGCAATTTGGTACGTAAAGAAGAACTATGACCATCAGCTAAGCTGATTTTATGTAGATTTTTAGCAGAATCCATGGCGGTGGATATACCGACTGAACTTAATCCCTTTTTCTTGTTTATTAACCATGACTTAAATTTTATATAGCAAACATACACAGAATAGCTGACACGAAGTGTCACCAATATCGCACTGGTGCAAATGCAAATTTACCCATGAACACTCCATTAAGGAACTGAGGCAAACTTCTCACAAATCAACGAGTGCTGTCCGATTCTATTTTAAGCTCAATGATAAGGGACCTCCTTTTTATAGCCAAGTCCGAACGGCGTGGTTCAGATCGGACTATATTTAGATATAGCTGTCATATAGACCGATCTGCCAATTTAGGGTGTTAATCCCATAATATAAAGTGGATGAATATCCTTATTAATTTGGTCCAGATCGGTCCATATTTGGTTAAGGGTGCTATACAGAAAGAACTCTCGATTTAAAGTCTTGGCCCTATAAAAAGCGCATTTATTATCCGATTTCGTTGAAATTTGACGCAGTGACTTATGGTAGGCTTTTCGACATATATATTTTGTCCACTCAATGTCCGTGCAGAATATGGGTGCATAAGTTATCCAATATTCACCGGATTATGACGAAAGGGGGTTTACATATACACCCGAGGTGGTGGGTATCCAAAGTTCGGCCCGGCCGAACTTGATGCCCTTTTACTTGTTTTCAACTATTGTTCACTTTGGTGTATATGGGTTGTCAAAAGATCTCTTTGCCCGAATTCTGTACACTATACCACAGTTGAATAGGTACATTTGCTCTCAAATTCCTTTAGTTGCCAAATGAAAATTTAGTTAAACTAGAAATTAAAACATAACACACCTTTATCAGCAACCATCGGAAGGGATGTGGCGCATAGCATTATAGACCAACGAATTGGAGGGAGTTCAGCTTTAATGGTGTGTGAGTGAGAGTTTGTTGCATAGATGCACATGAATAAACCCAGATGAGATTTTTAATTAAAAATTTACCAACATTGTGTTTGGTATAGGTGTTAGGTTATCATTCACACTCACACACACCAATACAGATGCACTCTTATGGCGGCCTATTAATGCATTGATACGCCTGCGCAAAGGCCACTCTACTCTTTACTAACACAAACTCACTCATGCACTTGTGTGCCATAGTAGGAGGTGTTTTAACGCAGCTTGCTGTGGCTTCTCTATGTTAATTAATTATGCGTTTCTGACTTAGACACAAAGTGTTGCATGAATATATTTCTTTTAATTCCACACGACTTGACGACGCCGACAGACTAACGGGTTTCAATACAAAAATTAAAGAAAAAAGTACAAAAAAAAATACAATTCCCTTGACAGTATAAACTGTAGATGAGGGGTTTCAAGCTGTGAATGCGTTCACGCGAATACAACACTCATTCAGTCATATTCATTCACAACAATTTTTGTTTTCTTTCTTTATATGAAGAGACTAAAGTTGGCTCAAAGTCCGCCCGTCGTCCATTCAATGGGAAGAGATCACATTATTTGCCATACCGAAGGGTTACAAAAGCACTATGGAATACAAAAGAAAAAAACTAACACCTGTTAAATTTAACATGAAAGCGCCATATATCGTACGCATAAACATGGAAAAACAGTCTTTTTTGAATTTTTCAATTTCAAGTTTCAAGATAAGATCGATCTATTATAACGGAATTTTTTTTATTAATAGTCTTACTTAATGCATAATGGTTCGTTCGTAGGAATGTTGTTGAAATTTTCTTACTTCTTTAGGGCGCAACTGCAATATGGGGCATTTACACCTCTCCAAAATATTCACAACCGCTGATTGGCCACTCTATAATACGCATTTGCGAACGTCTTGATCAGCCGTTCATATTTTTATGTCCAAGTCCAAACGGCGCATCTAAAAATGTTCCTTTCTGAACCATACTCGGCACTAATGTAGAGAGATCTAGTAATGAACAATTTATATGGGACGACGATTTGGTCGATAAGGGTACAATACAAATCATTGTTTCAAATTCCAGCAAAATTGGTTAAAAACTGTGCTTTCTACGGCCTGACACGGCCTTGAAACGGAAAATCGGTATATTTGTGAGCTATATGCAAATATTTCTCCATCCGAATAATATAAGACAAACTATTCACTCTTCAAGAATTTCAGCGAATTCTTTAAAAAATTCAGCTTGGCAGTTGGGCTCAAGAAACCAGATCGCTTTAAAAAGCCCAACAACTCCGCTAAATCAGACGGATTCTCAAAGAAATCCTTCTGACTGCTAGTGCGGTACACACACAGAAGGTATTCTGTAGGCTCTTCATCGAAGAAGTCCTCACAGCTTCTGCAAAAGTCGTTGCTGGCAACCTTCAGTCTATCAACATGTTGTCAGCAAAGCGTTAGAACTCTTCAAGCGGAGTTTGGGCCACATAATTTTTGAGTGTCCCTAATTCCTACCTTGTGACCATCTGTCAATCGTTGCCCTACGGGCCTGATCCTGAAGACTTAGTTCACATGTCGATAGAGCAATACCCACAATTCCAGTTCAGCTGGGATGTGTAAGGTAGTTTCTAGACTCGCAAGCTCGTCTGCTCTAACATTATCTGGGGTATCTCTGTGGCCCGGCATTCAGAACAGTCCTAGTTCTGTTTGGACTACACCCAAAGCCCAACTAGTCGTCTGATTTGGAACCATACGTGTAGAAGTCTATGTAACATATATTACCAAGGATTCTGAGTTCCAATCGGTCCTGTCAAGAATAGTAGTACCGCACTTTGTATCAAAAAGCGGTTCTGGAACACTGGGCATTGTATCAACACAGTGTGCGTAGCCGCCACATGGTCAAAGAGAAAGCTCCCTTAGCCTTGCAGCTCCCTCATGCATCAGATGGTGCCATCCTCGATGCGGTTGCGATTAACAAACAAGCCATCCTTTGAATTCGGTTGAGTATTGAACATTTGGTGAACTTTTGAAGCGCCGTCCACCAGAGCACAACACCATATGGCATTATATGTCTGACAACTCCAGTATACACCCTGTTCATGACACGCGGTTCAAGCCCCTAACTTTTGAGAATTGCTCTCTTGCAGGTATATATGACAAGAGTTGCCTTTCTTTCCATTTTCATATTAGATTTGATGTTAAATTCCCTGTCAAACAAAACATCCAGGTAGTTTGCTTTTCCAAAACATTGAAAATTTTCTGCCCCAACGAAACAGGTGCCACTGTGCCTAACTTATATCTCTTGCTGAAAAGAACTACTTTTGTCTTAAATGGATTTACGCGTAGACCACTTGCGATAGCCCAATTCGTTGTCGCACGTAGAACTTCCTGATGTACATCTCTTAGACTGCTGGGAAAAATTCTCCTAACGGCAATAGGCACTTCATCAGCAAACACGATAACTTTTACACCTTTTTCATCTAGAAGTAATAATATATTGTTAATGGCTATATTCCAGAGTAAAGGAACCAGTACACCTCCTTGAGGAGTTCCTCTACTGACCCATCTTTTTAGATCTACAGGTCCCAAGCCTGCCGTATCATGCATTATATCAGGGATAACACAGTGTCCGTAGGCGCCGCATGGTAGCCCACTTTGCTGTTGCACGTAGAGCTTCCTGAAGTATATCTCTTAGAGTATATCTCCAGAAGTATATCTCTTAGAGTGCAATAGCCACGACATCAGCATACGCGACCACTTTTACACCTTTTTCTTCCAGAGACAATAATATATTGTTAATGGCTATATTCCAAAGTAGAAGGGACAGAACTCCTTCTCGAGGAGTTCCTCTGCGGACCTAACTTTTTAGAACTACAGATCCCAAACCTGCCATAATGCATCTGTTGGTAAGTAAGTTGTTAATAAACGTTCTTGCGATAGTGTTGATGTCTAGAAATAGTGAGGCAGTACAAATTCAGCTGAATACGTTTAAATTTTTTTCTCCCGAACTCGAGATTGACATCGGTCGGTTGAATTTTGAAGGTCGGAACAAATAAAATAGTTTATCTATATAAATCTTTTTATGAAAGTTTGAGTCTTATTTAAATCCTCAGTTAATATTTCAAAAAGTCTGACCAAAAACAGTCCTTTTCTAGGCAAAAACTTTCTTCATCATAAGATTGGTTCATATGAAGTCTTCACCATAAATTGACATGACCAAAAGACATCATCTGTTAAGCCAAACAGTGGGGGTGGGCTGTATTAAAATATGGATGTGGACTGTATTAAAATGTGGAACCAAAATATATCATCACAATATATTTTTCTCCATAACGGATGAAAATTACGCAGTCGTGTTGTCCAAATGTGTAACAAGCAGATCGTTCTATGTCACCATTGCCAGGTCATCGTGTCCTTCTCAAATATCGAGTTTTTCAATAAGAGCGCTACAAAGGTTTTATATAAATAAATCTTAATTTCTGTGAAAGTACGTTAGATGCCGTTATGTATGAACCTCGATTTCTTTTGCATGGTCACCACGGGCACGCTTGCAGAAGTCCAGACCCTGATTCGAAATTTCGACGGTTTTCATAAATCGGCCGATACTACTGCAATTTCACGTTCGATATTCGTACGAAGTTCATCAATCATCGCAGGCTTGGTGGCATAGGCCATAGACTTGACGTAGCCCCACAGGAAATAGGCTAACGGCATCAAATCTCACGGCCGAGATGGCCATTCGACTTTACAACTTTCTGAGATAACATGTTCTCCAAACTATGTTTCCAATAAATTAATTGTGAAATTCGCTGTGGGGCTTGTGGCGCCCTCCTATTGGAACCATATATCCTCCAAGTCCATATCATCTAATTGGGACCAAAATTATTCTGTTATCTCATTTACAGTAACTTACGGGTCTTGATCATCACGGAAGAAGTACGACCCAATGACGCCGCCGGCCCATAAACCGCACAAAACTGTTGTTTTTGCGGAATGCAATGATGACTCACGGAGTACGTGTGGATTACTGCCTGACCAATAACGCATACTTTGCTTATTGTCGAAGCCATCCAGCCTGAAATGAGCCTCATCGCTGAAGCTCTTAACGTTGAGGCCACTGATTCCGAATTTCGGTACTATATTTTAATAATTTCTATTCGTTGTTGGCTCTTATATCTCTCATCATGAAATGACAAACCTTACCGAAAAGAAATGTCAAAAGAGCGGCAATAAATATGGCGTCATTTGCTGTCCCTATCGGTCTACTTTTGTAAATTCAAACACCTTGATCATTTGACGTTTATGAGTTATCAACAAATGTTTTGCCTCTGGTCATTCCAAGTTATCAGTAGTCTTCCGAACTTAAATGCACATCTGGAATCCTTCACTAAACAAAATCAATAGCATAAAATCAAAACGTCCTTGACCTAAGACCTAAAAGAAACTTTTCAACATTTTTATACCCACCACCGACGGATGGGGGTTTACGTATTTTGTCATTCTGTTTGCTGCACATCAAAATATTCATTTCCGATCCTATAAGTATACAATGTAGGTGGTTGTAAAAATCCAAGACGATCTACCCGTGTCCCTCCGTCTCTCCATTGAAATCTCGCTACAACTTTTGAAAATGAAGATTTTGTACTGAAACTTTGCACAGAATCTTTCTATACCCTCCACCATAGGATGGGGGTATACTAATTTCGTCATTCTGTTTGTAACACCTGACTTCTACAATGTTCGGACTATAACTTGATATAGGTCCAATAGCATAACAGTTCTTATTCAATATTCTATGTTTGCCTAAAAAGAGATCCCGCGCATAAAACTCGACAAATGCGATCTATGGTGGAGGGTATATAAGATTCGGCCCGGCCGAACTTATCACGCTCTTACTTTTTCGTCTATAGGTAGGTTAAGCTTGAGGATGGGCATCGGATATAGACCGATATTCCGATTCTGAGTTTTTGGCTTTTGAAATCCGCATTTATAACCCGATTTGGCACAGCGAGTTATTATAGACCTCTTGATGCACAGATTCTTTTTATGTCCATAAGTAGGTTAAGTTCGAAGATGGGCTATATCGAACTATATCTTGATATAGCCCCCATATAGATCTATCCGCCGACTTAGGGTCTTAGGCCCATAAAAGCCACATTTGTTATCCGATTTTGCTGAAATTTGGGACGGCGAGTTGTGTTAGGCCCTTCGACATCTTTTGTCAATTTGGCCCAGATCGGCTAAGATTTGGATATAGCTGCCGTATAACCGATCCTCCGATTTAGGGTCTTCGGCCCATAAAAGCCACATTTATTATCCGATTTTGATGAAATTTAGAACTGTGAGTTGTGTTAGGCCCATCGGCATCTTTCTTCAATTAGGCCCTGATCGATTCAGATTTGGATATAGCTGCCATATAGACCGATCCGCAGATTTAAGGTTTTGGGCCCACAAAAGGCGCATTTATTGTCCGATTTCGCCCAAATTTGGTACAGTGAGTTTAGTTAGGCTCTTCGACGTCCTTCTTCAATTTGGCCCAAATTGGTCCTGATTTCGATATAGCTGCCATGTAGACCGATATATCGATTTAATGTCTCGGCCCCATAAAAGGCGCATTTAATATCCGATTTCACTGAAATTTGACACAGTGACTTTTGTTAGGCTTTTCCACATCCGTGTCGTATATGGTTTCGGTTTATTTTTAGATATAGCTACTGTACTTATTATTATTTGGTCCAACATTGGTCCGGAACATACTTCGATATAACTGCTATGGGACATAAGGTTGGCAATTTTCACCGGATTTTGATGGAAGGTGGTTTACATGTATAACCGAGGTGGTGGGTATCCAAAGTTCGGCCCGCCCGAACTTAACGCCTTTTTACTCGTTTTAATCTTCATTGGCAATGTATTTGTAGTAGAGATTTCTCCAATTATGAAACAGTACCACCAATTGATTACAAAATCACTGGCCACATTTGAACTGGGTCAATTAAATAAACCATTTGAAACTCACATATCCACATTAAGGCATGAGGTGTTGTCGGAGTTTTAGGCTCGCCATAAAAATCGCAATTTTTGATATTAGAAAATCTACAGCCACTTGTCGCCCAACCCAGCTATAATGGCCCCAGGGGCTTTTGTTTTCTATTTCTTTGATTCTCCATTTTTTTATGCTTATCCTCGATTTTAATATTCAAAACAAACCACTTTCGAGACTCACGGTTTAATTGACACTCAAACTTGGAGTTTAATTTTGAAAACTCAAAAGTAACGATTTTCAACATTCAAAGTTTATCAAGTCAATATCAATTGTTGATTGATTGGTAAGCTAACAGTACCTGTGTTTCTGATTTTTTTTTTATCGAAAAACACTTGGTAAAGGCCTACAATAGATGGTTGATTGGTGCTGTACTTGTAGTACCCACCAAAACCCAGTTTCTACCTTCAAACAAACCGGATTTTAGTTAAAATACTTTTGGACCTAGTCTTCAGGGATCGCTATTTCGAAAAGTTTGCTTAGCTATCTGTCCATACGTCTGTCAGATAGTTTGTCTGTAAATTAAAATACAAGACTTTTGCGAGTACCACTGAGTGTGAGTGCGAGTGTGTTTTGTTAATAGATTTGAACTTATTCGGCGTTTTGTGATTTGATTGGCGGCATGCCACTTTTTGGGATTTTTTCTTTGCATTTTATTTCTCTTAAACTTGGGCATTGCTTTGCTTTGCACAAAAGCAATCAAAGAAACTTTGATAAAAACAACAGCAACAGCAACAACAACAATGAATACAACTATCATTGATCTGAGATATGTATCGAATGGGTATTACGTTCAAGTAGTTGGTGTTCCATGAGCAAGCATCACCAGCACCACCACCAGTTTGAAGTCAATTCCAGACTCACCGACCCAACCAGCAAGCCAACCATGCTAAGCATCATTGAAATATCATCGAAATTTATTCGATTCGATTGCTACGAAATGTTGCTCTGCCATGGCGAGGAGAGCAAATTTTGAAACCGTGATAAAGCACTTAAAACTGACAACAGCTTGAAGCTGTTTAATTTAATTGTCAACGTTTTGCCCATAAAAACGGCAATGACTACCGAAAAACCCAAAAATGTTGGAAGGAATTTCTTTAATTCTTTAAAACTCTATTTGTGTTTCTATTGCGAGGCACAACAAAAACAACATTGCAGCTTTATTGGCTCGAGTACATGGATTTGAAAGCATGAAAAGTTATAAATTCGTTATGCGTTTATTAGGGTAAAGGATTTTTTTGACGCTATAGAAAAATTTTTTTCCCGAGCCTTGAATGCGCACTTCCAGATTCCTACATTCTGTTCAAAATTTGATTTCTTTCACCACAGTGTAAGGGCAAATTGCACTAATGTTTTGGGATACAATTGGAGTCATCATGTAAGTTATCTGACGTACTGCATGTTCCCGAATTCAAACCAGAAGCTCTAGATCAGGAAAGTTAAAACGAAATTCATTTTGAAACACAGTTTCATAGATTATGGTTGGTCTGATAGAAGTAATAGGCCATGTAAGTTGTTGATATCGGAAGGAGGCGGACCCTTCGCTAGAAGCCGCCCAACCCAAAAGTTTATTTGGAGATAATTTTTGGCCATGGTAACAAAGCGGCAGCGGCATACTCCACTCGACTGACCCAACTGCTTGATGAAAGCACTCCTTGTTCCGAAGATATAATGGTGCAGTGGCAAACTATTGCCCACTCCATGGAAAATGCAGCGAAATCCGCATTTGGGTACCGGAAGCCTCCTCCAAGAAACCCATGGTACGACCAAGAGTGTCGAGATGCTACTGAAGCAAAGAATGCGGCAATCAGTAGCAACGCGCCAGATAAAGGAGAAGTATCGGGAGAAAAGGAGAGTGGAGAAACGTCTATTTCACATAATGAAAAAGGATATGGAAAGACGTGAGTATGAGCGAATTGAGATGTACAGGAGTTAGAATGAAGTGTGGAAATTCTACCAAAGACTTAAACATCAAACCGATGGCTTTGGTGCAGACACATCCTCCTGCAGAGACAAAGAAGGAAATCTGGTAACTCGCACAGATAACATGCTGAGGATATGGAAAGAACATTTTACCCAACTGATAGTGTCCGATGTTGGCGGCGAAGAGGGCACCGCAGAACCAATCCCTGATGATGGTATAGAATGTTTACCCCCTAGTCAGAATGAGATCCGAGTAGCAGAGACCCGACTAAAGAATAACAAGGCAGCAGGAGCCGACGGGTTACCCGCTGACCTATTTAAGACCGAAGGCGACACGCTGATACTGCTTATGCATCAGCTTATCAGCGCAATCTGGCTAGAAGAACGAATACCCGATGATTGGAGCCTCAGCATACTATGTCCCGTACACAAGGAAGGAGACAAGACGGAATGTACCAACTACAGAGGAATAAGTCTCCTCCCCATCACATACAAGATACTCTCGAGCGTACTGTGTGATAGATTAAAACCAAAAGTCAATGAGATAATTGGGTCCTATCAATGCGGCTTTGCACCTAGTCAATCCACCCTGGACCAGATATTCACAATGCGCCAAATCCTGGAAAAGACCCGAGAAGGACAAATCAACACCTACCATCTTTTTGTTGACTACAAAGCCGCCTTCGATACTCCTTTAGGTTCAAAGGTATTTCAAGCCATGTCTGAGTTTGGTATCCCTGCAAAATTCATAAGACTCTGCAGGATGACACCTGCTGATACCCGCTCCTCAGTAAGAATATAAAAGAATCGCTCCGAACCATTTAATACCAAACGAGGTTTCAGACAAGGAGACACCCTATCGTGTGATCTCTTTAATATCCTGCTGGAGAATATTATACGAGATGCAGAAGTGAATAGATATGACACACTAATCACAAGAAAGTACATGCTACTCGCCTATGCCGACGATATCGATATCATAAGTCGGTCACCGGAAGTAGTAACTGCAGCCTTTGAAAGAATTGAAAGAGAGTCAGTGAAAATGGGTCTGCCAGTAAATGGAGATAAGACGAAATGGATGGTTTCAACTCCCAAAAAGCCTTGCACAACCGAGCAGATAAAGAAAATGGAGAAAGTTGGGAATCACAACTTTGAGATAGTTAGTAACTTTATCTACCTCGGCACCGCCGTAACCGAAACGAATGACACCAGTTTTGAGATAAAGCGAAGAATAATACTGGCAAACAGATGCTACTTTGGACTAAGTAAGCGGTTTAGAAACAAGGCCACCTTTCGACAGACGAAGCTTACACTATACAAGACACTGATACTACCCGTGGTTTTATATGGTTCTGAAGCATGGGTACTTGTGAAAGCAGATGAGGCAATGCTTGGAGTATTTGAGAGAAAGATTCTTCGTAAAATATATGGACCAGTTTGCTTTAACGGAGAATATAGGCGACGTATGAACCACGATGATATGAGCTGTATGAGCTGTATGACGACGATAGCATAGTTACACGCATCAAAATATAACGGCTGCGTTGGCTAGGTCATGTTGTCAGAATGGATGAAGAAGCTCCAGCAAAGAAGTCTTTTGAAGGCAAACACGGTGGTACACGCAAACCGGGAAGACCAAAAGCCCGATGGAAAGATCAAGTTGTGGGAGACACCTCGAAATTTGGTGTCAGAGATTTTAGAATGAGAGCAGAAGATCGAGGCGCTTGGACCGCTATTCTACGTTCGGCTAGTGGAACAAATATTCTGTCATAGCCAATTAAAGCAAGTAAGTAATATGGGGTTTAAAAGGGTTTGGTATCCGCTTCTGAGGCCAAATGCCTGGGTGTCCGCTAAACCACCAAAAACATTCCCAAAAAGGACAATGCATGGCATTATGGAGGTGGGGTGGGCTCCCAGTCTCTTGGCATCAGAATATGATACCTGATCCGTGTTCTACTTCCAAATACCTTTCTTTTGAGCGCCATATTGCAAATATTGATAAATATATCCGGCTTGTGGAGTGCTTTTTTTTTTGGGGGGTGGGGCGACTCTTTAGGCGCTTGAGTCCAAAATACTTTTGACATTCTCATCCCCATGCTATGTTGAATGCTCTTGTTGTGAAATTTGACACAGTGGGCTGTGTTAGGCTCCTCGACATTCGTATCCAATATGGTCTAGATCTGTCTATATTTAGTTCTTTGGTCCATAAAATGTGAATTTTTTAACCGATGTATATGGTACAATGCGTTGTGTTAGACCCATACGTAGCCATCTTGAATATGGTGGAGATCGGACTATATTTAGATATAGCTGCTATGGGTTCATAAATGATGCATTTTCCACTGTATTATGACGAAAGGCGTTTAATAAATATATCCATGGTGGTGAGTATCCAAATTTCAGCCCGAACGAACTGAATGCCTCTTTACTTGTTTTCAAAAATGTTATCTTTCAAATTCAATGCTCGTTAGTTCATATTTTCATAGTGGGAAGTTAAAAGTGAACTAAAAGTCTGCAAAACAATTTCGTTGCTTTTTAGAAATTATGAAACTCATAACGAGTATATAAACCTTTAGCGCTATAGTAAGTTCAATATTTCTTAAATTTAGTTATTTTAACTAGCGTTAAGGTTCAACATTTTTTGAGTGTATGTGTCCCGTTAGGATGCTGTAAACTATACTGACTTCCTTCTTACTTCCTTGCGGTAATAGCCTGCTCTTCTCACGATCCGGATTTCCCATAGGATTTTCGTTGTCCTACCGAATGTTTCTTTTTATACCCACCACCGAAGGATAGGGGTATATTCATTTTGTCATTCCGTTTGCAACACATCGAAATATCCATTTCCGACCCTATAAAGTATATATATTTTTGATCGGCGCAAAAATCTAAGACGATCTAGCCATGTCCGTCCGTCTGTTCGACAACCTTCTTTAATTTGGCTCCAATCGGTCCAGATTTTGATGTAGCTGTCATATAGACCGATCCGTCGATTTAGGATCTTAGGCCCATAAATGCCACATTTATTATCCGATTTTGCTAAAATTTGGGACAATGAGTTGCGTTAGCCCCATCGACATCCTTCTTAAATTTGGCACCGATCGGTCCAAATTTGGATATAGCTGTCATATAGACCGATCCGCCGATTTAGGGTCTTAGGCCCATAAAATCCACATTTATTATCCGATTTTGCTGAAATTTGGGACAGTAAGTTGTGTTACACCACTCGACATATTTCTTCAATTTGGCTTAGATCGATCCAGATGTGAATATAGCTGCCGATCTTTCCATTTAGGCCGATCTCTCCATTTATGCCGATCTTTCCATTTAGGCCGATCTCTCCATTAAGGCCGATCTCTCCATTTAGGGTCCTGCGCCCATAAAAGCCACATTTATTACCCGATTTTACCAAAATTTGAGACAGTGAGTTGTGTTAGGCCCTTCGACATCCTTCTTCAATTTGGCTCAGATCGGTCCGGATTTGGCTAGCTCCCATATAGGCCGATCTTTCGATTTAAGGTTTTGGGCCCATAAAAGGCGCATTTATTGTCCGATTTCGCCCAAATTTGGGATAGTGAGTTGTGTTAGGCTCTTCGATATTTTTGTGACATCCTTCTTCAATTTGGCTCAGATCGGTCCGGATTTGGCTAGCTCCCATATAGGCCGATCTTTCGATTTAAGGTTTTGGGCCCATAAAAGGCGCATTTATTGTCCGATTTCGCCCAAATTTGGGATAGTGAGTTGTGTTAGGCTCTTCGATATTTTTGTGGCATGCCCTGTACCACATAGTTTCTCCAGGCTCTAAAGAACCAATCCACTAGGTACTGATCCAAGGATTACATCAGCGCGTCGGTCCGCGCATTGTTGAACCACCCCTCGAGGTCAATGCATACCGCCAATGTGTACGGCATCGAAGTATTCTTTAATTTTGTGCACAACCTCGTGCAGAGCAGCCACCACAGACCTTCCCTTGACATAGGTATGCTGTTCGTATTTGAGCAGATCACTGGATATCCTACTCTTTATTATGGTATCCAAAATACGCTCCATGGTTTTAAGTAGAAAACCCGTTGGGCTCATAGGTTTGTAGGTCTATGGTGCTTGGGTCTAGATTCCACCTTTGCCTCCTGCCAAGCTTTCGGAGTATATGCAAGTCCTACGTAGGCTTTGATGACAGTGGCCAGATGGGCCGCCAGATAGTCGGACTCCTTCTGTAATTACGCCGATAATATTCCATCAGCTCCGAGTGACTTAAATGGTTGGAAGCTCCTCCTTGGGAGCTACCGTGGTGCATAGGTGAGCATGCCTGCTTATCGTTTTCAGCAAAAGCCTCAGCCCTATAGTATCCATTGTGCATACATGTTCCCCATTAAATCAGTCATTTATCTTGAAACATACAGCATAACTGTATTATCGCCTTGGTCGTAAATTACAATCCTAACATGTTAAACATATCGATACTCCAGCCCTATTTGGTCTGATCTTTCATCGCTGTGATGTTTTCAATCATTTAAACATTTTTCGTGTTGAACCAGCCAGCATCCAACCCCATTTCCATTTGAGTGTAAAGCATTGGCTAACAAGTTCGGCGGTCTGCCATCTGTGCCAGACTCGGCTCACTGATATGGGAAGAATTAAGCAATTAGGAGAGCCATCTTACCCTAATGTACTTATCTACAAACACTCATGTAGTACAACGTTGTGCAATTTTAATTTCGTTTTCATTTTGAATTTTTACACATTTTGGCATAGAATTTTATATCGTTCTGCTCTAGTTTTCGGAGTGCCATGGTATGCAAGGAACCATTAACAGCATTAGCAATAAAGTCATCATCATCATCATCGTGTGGATGGTGGGCCCGCAACATCTTCATCATGGCCATCCTAGAACAGTTTCAATAGTTTTGCCTTTACCTCATAAACATGAGTGGGCCATACACAGTGGTGGGGTGTGCTGTGGTTTGTCTGGTGGCTGGCAATTAGCAATGCCTTGTGTTAAATCGATGGATGGTCCATCATCCATCGAATGTGCGTGAGCATTTCAACACCCATCTGCATATCATGTCATCCATACAGTCGCTCGCACGATCGTTCGTTTTCGTATGGAGAACATCTGGCACTCCTCAACGGAGCTAACTGGCCCGCACCAAGCTCCATGGGCAATTTGACGATATGCCTAAATATCTAGGCACTTTCCCCCTCCTCCTCCTGCTCGTCCTCAACTGTCCGCCCATTAATTTGTCCGCATCGTGGCTGGTGCAGCTATGCTTGCTACGCTTCTCGTTTGCCCATCTGTCCAGTGTGGCTTACTGACGACATTTATTTGACTCGTTTGATGGGGACCAATGGCTCTGGTTTCGTTTTCAGTTTCACTTAGCTGGGGCCATCAGAATTTGTAGCATTGAGACCTAAACGCTGCTGCTGAAAACAAAACCCCCAATGATATTTTATAAATGCTACATGTGTGTATCAGTGTGTGTGTGTGTGTGTGTGTGTGTGTGTGTGTGTGTGTGTGTGTGTGTGTGTGTGTGTGTGTGTGTGTGTGTGTGCGTATTTCGTCGTCAAGTAAGAGTTGAAGGGGCTATTCAATTACGTCTGCTTATTTAATTGCTGACATGCCGCTTTCACATGACCACACTGAGCCAATGAGCCACCACAGAACTGCAAGTTTTTGGGGGACACCAACTAAATCGAAATTCAGGCTGAAATTTAAGGATTTCAAATTTAAATCCCCATACAAAGGCAAGCCTTTACTCATCTTTTTATGACCTGAAAGTTTAATGTTCGCCAATGCATCCTACACGTCCCTGGCGACGGGGCCCCTGCAATCAGGGCATGCCAGCTAGCTCGTGATCGCTACAATTACAGAAACGTGACTCCACACAGAGCATTGAATTGAAAATGAGAGGGAAATGAAAACGGAGACCCTATCACCGCAACCCACCCCACCTTTCATATAGCATACAAAAATGAAATTCGAATACAACTCATCCCCTCCCTGCACACGGCCGGGCATGTTTGACGGAGACATGAGGTGGCAATGATGGTGTTAAACGGGGACCTATACCAAACAAAAGACAATTTATAATTGGAACATTAAGAATATTAAAATGCAATAAAAAAAAAAAAAAAAAAACAGAAGAAAAGTAATGACGCATATTTTATGTGGTCGCCGGCACTTTTGTCGCTTACCGTGATGAAGCAACTGCGGCAGCGGTAAAAGCCAAGCCGCAGCGACGGCGTCAAACGAAATTAGCACGCCCATGACTCATTTCAGAAGCGAGGAGAACCCCAATCGAACAAAACCGGCATTGAGTCAGTCGTCCATGAGCCATTGGTTCAAATGCTGTGTAAATCGACAACAAAGACCCCCTATTGTTGTACGCAGCCATTGTGCTGTTATAGCAATTTATGCATGATAGAAGCCGCAGCAACATATTCATGAATATGTTGCAAGTATTGCAAGATGAAATTAGGGTCGGTTTTCAAAAAATCACAACCAACTCCAACATAGAATGGACGCTATGCGGGCTTGGTCATACTACTTGTAACACCTTAAAATATTGGACGCTATTAAGTATACATACATGGTGATTTTTTAGCTATTATCTTTTTAGCAGCACGGGTTTAAACAGCTCACACACGTTTCGTGTTTTGTTTCATTGTCAAACATCTTCGGTATGGTCTATAATTTAACCATGAATCGTCTTACAAACGCACAACGCTTGCAAATTATTGAATTTTTTTATCAAAATGCATGCTCTGCTAGGAAAGCTCATCGCGAGCTTCTTCCATTGAGCGAAGAAGCTCATTTTTGGTTCAATGGGTACGTAAATAAGCCGACGGATCGATTTTGGAGTAAAGATCAGCCAGAAGCATTGCAAGAGCTACCAATGCATCCAGAAAACGTCACAGTTTGGTGCGGTTTATGGGCTGGTGGCATCATTGGACCGTACTTCTTCAAAGATGATGCGAATCGTAATCTAATTGTGAAAGGTTGGGCGCTACAACGAGATGATATCCAACTGTTTTTTGCCCAAAATGCAAGAGCTTGCCTTACATGACATGGTTTCAACAAGACGGTGCCACATGCCACACAGCACACGTAACAATGGACTTATTGAGAGGTGCGATCGGTGAACATTATATTTCACATTCGGGATCGGTCAATTGGCCGTCTAGATCTTGCGATTTAACGTCTTTCGACTTTTTTTTGTGGGGCTATGTTAAAGCTCATGTCAATACAGACAAGCCCGCTTCAATTGACGCATTGACAGACAAGGAAATATTGAAGCATTTATTCGTGGATACCGGCCGAAATGCTATGAAAGGGTATGCCAAAATTGGACTAAGCGGATGAACCATTTGAGCCGCAGTCACGGTCAACATTTGCATGAAATGATCTTCACACCTTAAATTATATGGACCGTACTATCGATTCAAATTAAGATTTCTTGCATTTTTTTGAATTTTAGGTGTTTTTTTTTTTGAAAAATTTTCCTATAGCTCTTAAAAAATTACCCTCTACGTTAGGGACCTGCTTTTTGTGGTCATGTTCGAAAGTCAACACCTGTTGAGGAAGAAATTTTAACATGGATGCATTGCCATATAAAAATGGCATAGCGCCTTACAATTTTCGTCGTAATAGGAGTGAATAATCACCGTTTTATGTTTTTCTGATGTTCCCGCTACGATTTGAACTCCGGTGGACTTACTAATCTTTGGGTACCAGTGGCCCCCTCTCTTGACATTGAAGGGGTGCATTTAACATCGTGCAGATAGGGTCGGTAGTCACCGCCTTGGAAGTCACGGTGATCCCCCCGGATATCTCCCGTTGGACGGATCATATGCTTCGAGACACAATTAGGAACACGCACTTAAGAGATACTGTGGTTAGAGAACGAGTGACAAGCGGAACGACTCAAGGATGGTTGTTCTCGCCGATTCTCTATAACTCAGTGATAAACGAAGTCCTATTGCAGATCAACATGGATGGCGCGAAGCTGTTCCCATATGTGAACGATTTCATGCTACTGATCCGCAACAATATCTGTAGACGATCAGCAAGATCGTGGAAAGGTTAATGGGGAAACTGTCGTGATAGGCTGGAAGAAATATCTAGGCCTAATCGTCAATTGAGTTCCAGGGTAGCTCGACTTCAAATCACGGCGAGATTATAAAAAAGAAACCAGAGGTGGTTATCCCCTTCTTGTTCTGACGACACCTATGAGGTTATTACCTAATGGAATCAGCCATGTAAAATTCTCTACTAAAGTGGTTCGTTGGCGGCAGAAGTTTGGACTCGAGCATAAAAAGGAGGTCCCTTATCAATGAGCTTAGACTTGGATCGGTCAGCACTCTTTGATTTGAGAGAAGTATATTCGCTTTTCTTCAATAGAATATTCATGACCAAATTTGCAATTTGCAATCCTCGATTTAAAACTGTTGTGGAAAAGGAATAGGGAGGCAGCAACCAGAGCGCCTTCTTCTACTACAGCTGAATATTCGGTAGGAAGTGGGGAGTTTGCACGAAAATGATTCGATGGATGTACACCTCCATTGTCAGGCCAGTGCTGACACTCGGGGCGCTGGTATGTTTAAAGGCTGCGGAGAAGAGGACTCGCACCAGGGATTCCAGGAGGCACAAAGACTGTCTAGTAGTTATGGTATGGGGTGTAGTCGGAATTGCAAGAGCGTTAAAGTTCACACCACAGGCAGACTGGAAATCGATACTGGATATGCAACCTTTGATAAGGTCTATATTCGGAATGTTTATGCTTAGGCAGCAGGAATTTGGCATGCTGAAGGAGATCGGATCAGACACGGAAACGGGAGGTGTACTGTGTTTCAGGCAGAAGTCTGTGCCATTACGTTAGCCGCAAATAAAAACCTAGGAAGGAATTGCACGCATTCGAATCTCGGGATTTATGTGAACAGTATGGCAACCCATCCTCCCTTTGATTCAAGGACAGTGGCGACAAAGTACGTGGGGCTCATAATAGCGCTCTTGGGTTCCCGGACACAATGGAAATGAGAGGCCGAAAACATGGGAATTGCGATTGCTGTGGAAGCTGTCTTGATGAGGATGATTAGGAGACGTTCGAACACTTGTGCTTCTCGTATCAGGGTCTGCATGGGCTCAAGATTTCCATTTTAGAAAGTCGAGTTCACTGCGATCTCAGCGATCTTGCGATTACTGCGATCTCAACGATCTTGCAGATTTGTCTAGAGGTAGCTGCGCTGCGAATTCTGACCCTCCGGCCCCAGGTCAGAATCTAAGTCGAAAACGAGAATTAAGACGGAGACGGGGTATTAAGCCGGAGTCGGAGAGGGGTTTCGGTTCAGGGCAATCGTGCTCAACTCCGAACCTAACTCCGACTCCGTAGCCCTGATAAGGAGTCTCCTCAGCAACTTGGCCAAGACGGTGTACTTTCTATGTGGGCACGATGAAATTGCACACAAAGTATGACATGTTAGAACGGGATAAAGTCAGGTAAAGTCGACCTTTTGATACCCTACACCACATTGGATATGCACGTTAAGTTGTCGAAACTTAAACTTCCTTTGATTTGATATGTAGAATTTCGACCAAAATCCGGATATATTGTGGGAGTTATAGAAAAAATAGTAATGCAAAATATCGAAAAGATCGGTTGATAGATGCAAAGGACTTGAAAGAGAAAATCGAGAGATACATATACGTGGAAGCTATGTCAAAATTTGAACAGATTTCGATGAAATTTACCAGTTATCAGAAAAGTCTTAAGAGAAACCTTAGTGACAAATTTTGTGAGGATCGGTTAAGAAATGACCAATTTATTGCAATATTAGTTAAAATCGGATGAAAATATATATGAGAACTATATCTAAATCTTAACAGATTTTAACCAAAATCGGCATACAAAGTTAAAAACGATGACAAAGGCTCTACAAGTGGAAATCGATTGATACATCTATACAGGGGCTAAATATGAATATGAACCGATTTCTATGAAATTCAACAGCAAGGTCGGGAGACATAAGGGAATCCTTTGTGCCAAATTTCATGTGAATCGGTTAACAAAAGACCATGTTATTGCAATATTAGTTCAAATCGGACGTATATATATACGAGAGCTATGTCCAAATCTGAACAAACTTCGACCAAAATCCACAAGTTTGGTGGCAGATGTAGAAGAAAGCGTAGTGCAAAGATTTTGAGAAGATCGGTTGATACATGCGCTTGCAAAAGATCTTGAAGTTGAAATGGGGCGATGAATGTATATGGGAGCTATATCTGTATCTGAACCGATTTCTACCAACACCAGTAATGTCGACACTCATAAGAGACTCATTTGAGACAAATTTCGAGAGAATCGGTTCACAAATGACGATAATATTGCAGTATTAGTCCAAATCGGACAAACAGGTGTATGGGAGCTATTTCCAAGTCTGAACCGATTTTTTCCAATTTCAATAGGCTTTGTCTTTAGGCCATAAAGATGTCCTTTCCAAATTTGAATGCGATCGGATAAAAATTTTTAACAGTACTTTGTACACAAATTAACATGGACAGACAGACTGATGGACGGACGGACAGACAGACGGACAATTCAGAAAATGATTCTGAGTCGATCGGTATACATATAAATGGGTCTCTCTCTCTTCCTTCTAGGTGGTGTAGGGTATAACTAAATGCCTTGGACAGCTGTGGGGGTGCCGGATAGGCGTTTGCTGTCTACTTTCTTCTTACCCATTAAATAAAAGTCAAATATAGCACGAAACAGATTTTCTTTATTTTTTCGCAGATTGTTGGTCCGGAAGTAGGGATAGGTTTTATAATTTGTTGATATCGGGAATGGGACGGCTCCTCCCCCTTTTCCCTAAAAGATAACCAAATATACCCAGTATGGGACTCAAATGAAAGGTAATTTGAATACAAATTTGGAATTCAGATTTACCGCCAAGTCTGAGGTGGGCCGCCCCAATCCATACATCACCCTAAAACTCCCTCAAACGAACATGGAGACCAATTAAGACAATATGGGACTCAAATTAAAGGTATTTGAAAGTAGAATACGAAATTGATATGAAAATTTAGCACGAAATATTGGGAGGGCCGCCACCCCTTCCCCCAAAAGATTGCCAAACGGAAAAGTAGTCTGATCGGGGTAATAAGCGACTCAATTGAAAAGTATTTGGGTGTAAAATAGATTTAGCTTCCAAAAGAACATGTGGATCGATTGAGACAATATGGGCTCAAAAAAAAGTTCACTAATATGGAAGTACTCGTTCTGGTCCATGGGACCGACCGCTGCGGGAACACTATGGCCATTGGTTGTTTTTAGGCGCCAATAACTCTCCTTGTCATATCCTTGTCGTATCGCAGGCATTCCGTATTTAATCAAGAACCGGTGCCAGGCGGCCGCTCACTGAGACTCTTCACTGAGGCTCTTCACTCGATACCTCTTATTGTCCGCGACTGTAGCTGCAGCTAATCCGTATATGGGGCATTCCACTATCCGCAACCTTTCAGTCCTTTTGATCCATGGAACCCATCGCCGCGAAAACATTATGGCCATTGGTTAGTTTTAGGCGCCAATAACTCTCCTTGTCATATTCAGTATCGCAGGCACTCAGTATTTAAGCAAAAACCAGAGCTGACCGGCCTCTCACTGTGACTCTTCACTCGTAGCCGCCGCTGTTTGTCCCCGACAGCAGCAGCAGCTACACTACATATGGAGCATACCACTATCCGCAACCTTTAGACGCACACGATAGCTCTTAGATGAGCTTCTCATGATGGCGTTGAACTACACACAAATTGAGGCCCAGAGTTTCAACCCGTGTGGTGCTCATAGTCATACCGTGCCGGGACCTTTTTCTATTTTGACTGCTTAATTTGATTCCCCCCACTAGATAGTCTAACAAGTCTTCTCGTATTGAATACTGAGGTTTAAACTGTCCCATGACTCAAGCCATCAAAATGAGTTTTTATTTAAACTAATAAATCAACCTTTGACTGGTGAAAAATTACTAGGGTTGTGGCATAAAAAGAAATCCATTGAAAAAATAAACAACAAACAATTTTTGCCACTCATGGAGGGTATATGTCTCGCTGTTTATGTTGTTTTCTTGGGGTAAGCATGTCTTAGAGTGCAGTCATTTTTTTTGAGTTTTGTCCGCTTACAAAATAAAAAAGTGGAAGTGTTAAAAAAAAAACTAAAAAAACCCCTGCATGGGGCGCAGTTACTGATGAAGCCAGGTATTAACCAAAGCTTAGGAAGTGTGGTGGCTCAATGCAACCATGCAATTAACCCAAATGTTTGGCAAAACACCAGCGAAGCCTCACTACTCTCTACACTGGAGTTTTGTCTCAAAAGACAGACTCCCTGCCAGAAATTGTCGTTAATTTGCAACAAAATGATTGTCAAACTGCAATGTTTTGAAAAGTAAAACAATGGCAGTAACACCACTCCCTTCTCCGCCCCTTTCAGCTGAACCATAATATTCAAGAAATAACAAAAACATCCTCCTACAAACTGCCCAATTAGTCTTGACCAAATGGGCGTAATGGCCAAGCGAATGAATGACTATGCATGGTATATTCGCATCGACCGAAGGAACCAAGTGCGGCTGCGCCGTTGACGACAAGACAATGCGTTGCGAGAGAAAACATAAAAGTTTCGCATTTTGGGAATGAGGAAAGAAGTAGGAGGCAATAACCCAGTATCCCAGCACTCCACTAAACATGGGATCGAGAAGCAGTTAGATCACCAAACCTCCCAAACCGTCATTTCAAATCGAATAAATGCCAAGGTAACAAACTGAATGT
This sequence comes from Stomoxys calcitrans, assembly GCF_963082655.1. Taxonomy (NCBI): domain Eukaryota; kingdom Metazoa; phylum Arthropoda; class Insecta; order Diptera; family Muscidae; genus Stomoxys; species Stomoxys calcitrans. Next base: position 164,175,394 of record NC_081553.1, on the reverse strand, counting down.
ACACAGAAAAATTTATATCCACCACCTCGGGTATATATGTAAACCACCTGCCATCAAAATCCGGTGAAAATTGCATCCCTTATGTCCCATGGCAGTTATATCGAAATATGTTCCGATTTGGACCAAATACTAATAATTACAAGTCATTATTCAATTATGTATAACAAACTATTGGTCTTTTTAGTAGCTATATCTAAAAAAAAACCGATCTGAACCATATACAGCATGGATGTCGAAAGCCTAACATAAGTCACTGTGTCAAATTTCAGTTAAATCGGATTATAAATGCGCCTTTTTTGGGGCCAAGACTTTAAATCGAGATAAGCTATATGCAAATCTTGATCAATCTAGACCAAATTGCAGCAATATGTGGAGGGGCTTAACTTAACTCTCTGACCCAAATTCCGGCAACATCGGACAATAAATGGGCCTTTTATGGGCCAAAAACATAAAATTGAGAGATCGGTCTATATGGCAGCTATATCCAAATCTGGACCGTTCTGAGTGAAATTGAAGAATGATGTTGAAGGGCCCAACACAACTCACTGCTCCAAATTGCGGCGACATCGGACAATAAATACGCTTTTTCTGGCCCCAAAACCTAAAAGCGAGAGATCAGTCTATATGGCAGCTATATCCAAATCTGATCCGATCAAGGTCAAATTAAAGAATGATGTCGAAGGGCCTAACACAACTTACTGTCCCAAACTTCAGCAATATCGGATAATAAATGTGGCTTTTATGGGCCTAAGACCCTAAATTGGAGGATCGGTCTATATGGCAGCTATAGCCAAATCTGGACCGATCTGGGCCAATTTAACGAAGAATATCGAAGGGCTTAACACAACTCAATGTCCCAAATTTCAGCAAAATCGGATAATAAATGTGGCTTTTATATGCCTAAGACCCTAAACTGGAGGATCGGTGTACATGGCCGGAGCGCTCTGAGCCAAATTGACGAAAGATGTCGAAAGGCTTAACACAACCCACTGTCCCAAATTTCGAAGACATCGGTCAATTAATTCGCTTTTTATTTCCCCAAAATCTAAAATCGCGAGATCGGTCTATATGTGGCAGCTATATTCAAGTCTGGACCGATCTGGGCCAAACTTATGTAGTATGTCGAAGGGCCTAACATAATTTACTGTCCCAAATTTCAGCTTAATCGGATAATAAATGCGGCTTTTATGGGCCTAAGACCCTAAATCGGAGGATCGGTCTATATGGCAGCTATATCCAAATCTGGGCCGATTTGAGGCAAATTGACGAAGGATTTCGAAGGGTCTAACACAACTCATTGTTCCAAATTTCACCAAAATCGGATAATAAATATGGCTTTTATGGGCCTAAGACCCTAATTCGGAGGATCGGTCTATATGGCAGCTATATTCAAATCTAGACCGATCCGGGCCAAATTAACGAAGGATGTCGAAGGGCCTAAGACAACTCACTGTCCCAAATTTCAGCAAAATCGGATAATAAATATGGCTTTTATGAGCTAAGACCCTAAATCGACGGATCGGTCTACATGGCAGCTATATCCAAATCTAGACCGATCTGCGCCAAATTGACGAGGGATGTCGAAGGGCCTAACACAACTCACTGTCCCAAATTTCAGCAAAATGGGATAATAAATGTGGCTTTTATTGGCCTAAAAGCCTAAATCGGCGGATCGGTCTATATGGGGGCTATATCAAGATATAGTCCGATATACCCCATCTTCGAACTTAGCCTGCTTATGAACAAAAAAAGAATCTGGGCAAAGTTTCAGCTCAATTTGTATATTTTTGAAGACTGTAGCGTGATTTTAGACAGACGGACTTGTCTAGACCGTCTTAGATTTTTACGCTGATCAAGAATGTATATACTTTCTAGGGTCGGAAATGGATATTTCGATGTGTTGCAAACGGAATGACAAAATGAATATTTCCCGATCCTTCGGTGGTGGGTATAAAAATTCAAATTCAGTTTTCAGGCCACGCAGGTACATAGGCTATGAACATTTCATAAAGAAACAGTGAAAACAATTCTTGTCGCCTTCTTTTGAAGCCGAGCCCGAAATGCACACCGAAGAAGTTTTTAATGACCGAATATATCACAAATCGCCCCAGCATTAGTGAGGTGGTCATCTGAAATCCATGCCGCTATAGCTTTCATGTGGTGGTACGAAAAGTCAAGATATCTCACCAACTAACAAAGTGTGCGTTGGCGGCCTTTCAGGATATCGGCGGGCCATTTGACAACATGGAAACACCCCTATATTTCCAATTCGAATCGTTGTAAGCTACGCTGCAGAACTATTAACGCGAACTTGGGTAATAGTGTGGTCAAGGGCAAGTGACAAGGGATGAGTGTTCGGGCAAGACGGAGCTGGTCCCCTTCACTCGGAGATAAAAGATACTAGAATGAAAACTAGTGCTGACTTATGGGACATTGGTGATGGTGAAAAGCTGTGCAGGTTCCAGAAGACGCAAAGACTAGCCCACGTCGAAAAGTCTTACTCTCCCTCCTCCACTCTTAGCGAACCAGTCGCCGGTCTTGCATATGTGCACTTGTCGAACTACCGAACATTTTAAAGGGGATGGCCAGTGCGAACGCGTTATACATGGATCTCAAAGTGCCTGGGCACCCTGGCCTATCGTCGACAGAAAATAGGTGAAGTAACTATCGCCGCTTGAGGTCTCTGAGTACTATTACGGGAGTTATAACCTGGCACCGTGAATAGGTCATATGCTCGCGCTCATAGGAATCCCGCGCAATGGTTACTGTGAAAGCTGTCTTGATGAAGATAAGTAAGAGACTGTCAAACATTTGCTCTTCTCATGTCCGCGTCTAAAGGCATCATCTTAGAGAGGCGGTTTTTTCGATCTCGGCTATCTTGCAGATGTTTCTCTGGGAAATCTCCACAGTTACGTGGATAAGAGAGGGTGGTTGCGACTGGAAGCTCGATAAAATCCTATACAAAGTGTCATGTATGCGTAAACGAGCAGCACCTCTGGTTGGTACTCACCGAGTAGGTACTCAGTTGATAGTGGACCAATGCTCCCGTTTGTATGCATGGTAGGTAGGCGCTAGCCCCGACTCTTTGCTTGTATTTATTCTACGTTTCTTATGTTTCACACTTTTATACCTTCCACCACAGGATGGGGGTATACCAAATTCGACAATCTGTATGTAACACCTTGAAATATTCGTCTAAGACCCCATAAGTCGACCTAGCCATGTCCGTCGTCCATCCATCTGTCAAAAACACGCTAACTTTCGAAGAAATATAGCCAGGCGCTTGAAATTTTGCACAAACACTTCTTAAAAGTATAGGTCGGATGGGATTGTAAATTGTCCATATCGGTCCATGTTTTAATATAGCTGCAATATATACCGATCTTGGATTTTGACTTCTTGAGCCACTAGAGGGAACAATTTATACCCGATTTGGATGAAATTTTGCGTGAGGTGCTTTGTTATGACATCCAATAAGTGTGTTAAGTATGGTTCAAATCCTTCCACAGCCTAATATAGCTGCCGTATAAACCAATTTGAGATCTTGACTATTTGAGCCGCTAGAGGGCGCAATTATATTCGATCTGGATGACAATTTGCATGAAGTGTTTTGTTATAACTTCCAACAACTGTGCCAAGAATGGTCCAAATCGGTTAATAAGCTGATATAGGTTAGGTTAGGTTAGGTTGAAAAGAGGGTGCAGATATTAATCCGCCCATGCCACTATGGACATATACTTAAGCCAGTAATCGGTTTATTGTGCGCTCTAAAAACTATAAATTAACCTCTAAAAAGAAAATTTTAAGTTGGGAATTCCGTGCAACTTACAAAATCCTTAATTGTTTTCAATGCCACTCCCCTAAGTTGGTTCATGTCTGATATTGTGTCTCCACCTAAGCACCGGTATCTGTTGAACACGAAAGCCAGGCAATGACAAAGGTCTCATCATCTTCCCCGCATGCCTTACACATGCTATCACTTGCCGCACCTATTTTACATAAGTGAGCTCGTAGTCCTATGTGTCCCGTTATGATACCAATAGCTATACTGACCTCCTTCTTGCTTTCTTTCAGTAATAGCCTCGTCTTCTTACGATCTGGGTCCCCCATAGGATTTTCGCTGTCCTACCGACCGTTTCGCTGTTTCACAATGTTGCATGCGCATTCGTGGCCCACTCCCTTAACTCGGACTGCGTCGACCCGAAAGGCTTCGGGTTAACCAAGTTTTTGAGGGCAGTCCTCTTGCCTTCGCCGCCAAATCGTCTGCCCTTTCATTTCCCCTTACTCCGTTATGGCCCGGCACCCAAACGATGCGGAGATGGCGTTAATCTCCTTCTTACACTGCAAGACTGTTCGTGACCTTTCCGTCCTGGTTGTTATTGCCCTTATGGCAATTTTACTGTCCGTAAACATGTTCACACGCATTCCGTGATCGCCCGGATCTCCGCCTGCAGGACCGTATTATGGTCAGGCAATCTAAAACAGATCTCAGTCCCTGGGTTCTCAATGTAAACCCCCAGGCCCACTTGGTCCTTTAGCTTTGATCAGCAGTGCCTCGCACTCGACTTCAAGGTTCATCTCAGGTATCCGATCGGAAACCTCTTCCCTTCTTTCCAGGTTTCCTATCGTCGCCTCGATTATATCGCGATGGTAAAAGCTGCTCCCATCCTCAATCCTCCCATATAAACCGATCTCCCAATTATACTTCTTGAGCCTATAAAGAACGCAATTCTAATCCGATTTTGCTGAAATTTTGCACAATGACTTCCACTAAAGCCTCCAACAGCCAAACCATGTAGGGCTTCAATTGGTTTATAACCTGGTATAGCTCCAATAGCATAACAATTCCATTATCCATTATCCTTTGTTTGCCCACAAAGAGATATCGGGCAAAGAACTCGATCCATGGTGAAGGGTATGTAATATTCGGCCCGGCCAGACTTAGCACGCTTTTATTTTTATTTCTTTATCACTTCACCCACACTTCTTTCGCACTGGGTTATCACTATGGGACAAACTGAAGGGCTACCCATTCAACCTGAACCTTAATATAAGTCGAGGCCCATAAGAACTTATCACACTCTTACGTGTCTTGTTTACCTTGCCTTACCTAATTTTTGTGATTGCAGCGCCCCAAAATTTTTCTTTCTGTGTATGCAAGAAACGCATATCAACGATTGGAGAGGTTGTATGAAAGCTGCTTGGCAAGCCTGCCACATATTGCATGCGGCAATATTACCAATAACGTTTTACGTTTTATTGCCATATCATTGCCATACTTAGAGCATTCGCATGCGGTGTAGTGACAACAGTGGTCGCGGCTGCGTGCACCATATCGCATAGGCTATGATGACCATTGATGTTGCAGAGGCTGTTGCGAAGCTGAGAGCCAAGTTTCAGTAGGCTATCTGTAACAACGGCAGCGTCAACTCGGTTATTTATGCGAATCGTGTTTGTGGCACGCGTTCGCAATTAATTTGTAACGCGCCACCACAAATATTGTTGTTGTCACTTACTCATGTTCGATACGAGTATTGGTTCGTTGCTCTGTCGTTTATTGGTTGTTTGATAGCATGGCGAAATAAACGATCGATCATTCGCTTCGTTTATTTGTTGGCTCAATCGCTTGCCTGCCTTGCCTTCTCTAGCTCTTTAAGAGGCTTGCCAGAGTATGAGTCATGTTGATCACAAACATATTTTCGTTTTACTAGTCTAGTCAATCGTTTTTTTAGGGACCCATCAAAATTCGAGGAGATACCAGAATCGTTTGAAATGATTTATGTTGTTGCTGAAATGTTTGAGTATATTGAGTTTTAACTTTGGCAATAAAATGAATAATAATTTGAAACCTAGTCACTGTCGCAATTCAGTTCTTCCTTTTGCATGTTTTCAATAAGAGAATGACCAATAATGCCAGAAAGATTAAGAAGCAACTACAGTTCGAAGTTTAGGCGAAGACAAATGATCATACTTTGCTCAATGCAAAACTATCTGCCGTCAAAGCTCCATTGAGACATAAGGCTTAAGCATCATACCACTAGGGGCATACCATAGATCCAAATCATTTAGAGCGTATAAGGTTCTTTTGAGTTTTCCAAGTTCGAGTGATCTATATTCAAACTCTTGCCATATGTGTGACCGTAACAGAGATTTTAGCCAAATCGGACAAATCTTGCCGCTTCCAGGGGTTCAAAATGTCAAATCGGGAGATCGGCTTCTATGGGACCTATATCAGTTTATAGACCGATTTTGAACGTACTTGTCACAATTGTTGGAAGTCGTATCACAACACTACATGCATAATATCAGCCACATCGGACAAAAACTGCGGCTTACAGGAGTTCTAGATTTCAAATAGGGAGATCGGTTATATGGGAGCTATATCCAAATCTGAACCGATATAGCTCCAATGTTTCAAGATGTTTTTCACCACAGGATCTTTCCGTCGTACTTTTTGTAGTCCCGGTTTGCGTGTACCACAGTGATCGCCTTCAAAAGACTTCTTCATTCATATTGACAACATTCATTCATTCTGAGGCAATGTAGCGTTTAACTATTCGTACGTCATCATACACCGCATACAATTCGTGGTTCATACAACGTCGATAATCTCCATCACTGCAAACCAGGACGATATGGGCGAAATCACCGATCTAGCATAGCAAAACTCAATTTTCAACTTGTTTAAAATCGCCAAAATTGTATCTCAACCGGTCACAAATATTCCACTGATCTTAGTAGAACAGCTGTAAGGTGTCAAACCCATCATGTGTTTCCGAGGGTGCATAGTGAGCATTACCACGTGTTTTTTGCATTATCAAACAGGTGACAAATTTGCGTTTGTGTCAACATAGTAAACAAAAATTAGTGTTTTTCATTGAAAAGGAGGCCACCGTAGCGCAGAGGTAAGCATGTCCGCCTATGACGCTCAACACCTGGACTCGAATCCTGGCGAGACCAACAGAAAAAAATTTCAGCAGCGATTTTTCCCTCCTAATGCTGGCAACATTTGTGAGGTACTATGTCATGTAAAAACTTCTCTTCAAAGAGGTGTCGCAATGCGCCACTATAAAAAGAAGGCCCCTTATCACTGAGCTTATACTTAAATCGGACTGCTCTCATTGATATGAGAGAAGTTTACCTCTGTTCCTTAGTGGAATGTTCATGGGCAAAATTTGCATTCGCATTTGCTTATGTGATACTAGCTGGACAGAGCCCGCTCCGCTGTGCCTTCTTTCGCTCTCTTATTTTATCTGAGCCTTATTCTGGCACGATTAGGAAAAAAATTCTCATTGGGCGTGCTGGTACGGCCTTTCAGATAATTCGCCCCAGTGTGGATATCATATTGGTGCTCTACTCCCAAATACCTTTCATATGAGCCTTATATCGCAATGGTCGGTAAATGTGTCCGGTATGGAGGTATTTTTGGGGGTGAGATATATCAAATTCGTGGTAGTCGGAAATACCGACACTGCAAAGTATATACATTTCGGATCGTCGTAAAATTCTAAGACGATTTAACGATGTCCGTGTGTTTGTCCGTCCGTCGTTTGTACAGCCTTTACAAATTGAGATATTGAGCTGAAATTTGGCACAGATACGTATTTTTGGTTAAGTTCTTGGACGGGCCAAATCTTACCATATTTGGATATAGCTGCTATATAGACCGATCTGCTGATAAAGGGTCTAATGCCCATATTTACATTTGATGAGCTTTTGTGGTGGGGCATCCCCCCTAGATATCCCACCTTAAAAAAGGATACCAAATTTCTATTTTGAGTTATTATAAACAAACTAAATTTCGCTTAAATAGCCTTAGCCATCACCGAGATCTAGCGTTTTTGAAAGTAGGGTAAAAGGAGGGTCCGCCTATTAAAATTTGGATGTTAGAACTACATCATTTCCTTGGTTTTGGTTCGCTCCATAAGTGGGAATCAGATTCATAATCTACTCCCAAAAACCACATTTGAGTCCCTTTTTGCCATAATCCACAAATAAGTCCAGTTTGAGTGGTATATAGGGTGGGGCGGCCACAGCAAAATATCAACATCGTGCTCAACTCCCAAATTTCTTTTACTTGCCATTGGTTTAGTGGGAGTTTAAGGGGTGAGCCGACCCCAAACACATGGCCTCAAAATTGGATATTAAATTCGTTTTCAACTAACAAATACCTATTATTTATTGCCGTATTAGGCAAGCATGGCCAGCTTGAAGGGAGGAACGTAAAAGGCTGAAATCATATCAGCATTGTGCTAGAGCACGATTTTATTTTCAAGTATTTTTAAGGTGGCGATCAAGACATTCTGGGCTACGGGTCTCGTTCAGATCCATACTAATTTTTTTTTGTATTGGTTATCTATATTCAAAAATCATATTCCATAGCTACTACTTTGGATGCACATTGTTAAAGATCCGCAGGTCCTCCTGTGTTCATCCCAATTTGAGGTTAAAAAATGTACTCTACTACCAAAGACCTTTTATTGCTGTCCTATTCTATACTGAACGACCTTGATATATTATTTTAAACTAGCTGACCCGGGCCCGCTCCGCTGCGCCTTCTTTTACTTTATATGGAACAAGAGTTTCCTTGAAATATTTATTTTCGACAATTAAAGAGCTTCTGGTGAAATACCTTGCTACGAAAATAGTATATCGCTTGACTAACAGTTTAACAATATCTGTGCCTTTATCTGAATCCCATATGATCTTTATTGGTCTACGAATTTAAATTTGGATGTAAGGTGTACTCCATTCTTAAAATACTTTATTTCAGCCCGATATACCCATGATGTATGATTAAGGGGTGTTTTTGGGGATGAAGTGGCCTCGAGACACTTTGCCCTGAAAAAATATCAGCATTGCCATTGCTTAAGAGGAGTTTACAGGATGAGGCGTCGCCCAAACACATGGCCCCAAAATAGGTTATCAAATATAATCTCAAATACCTTTCATTTGAGCCCCACATATTGGCATGGTTGAAAAACTTTTTCCCTTTGGGGATGTTTTAGGGAAGGGGTGATGCCCTAAATACATGGTCCTACATTTGGATATCAAATTCGTATTCTACTCCCAAATACCTTTATTTGATTCCTATATTGCGATGGCCAGTAAAAAATTGCTGTTTATGGGGTATTTTGGGTAGACCCCCAGAAAATTGGTCCCGAAAGTGGGTATCAATTCTTGCTCTACCCCCCAATATCTTTCATTTAAGCTCCACATTGACATGGTAGGTAAATATGCCCGATTTAGGGATGTTTAAAGGACTTGGGTGATCTCCCAAACACTAAGCCCGGAAAATATATCAGCAACGTGCTCTATTCTCATATATTTGAACCCCATATTGCCATTGGCCTCAAAATTAAATATCAAATTCGTTTTCTAATCTCATTTAAACTCCTTATTGCAAAAGTCAGCAAATATTTTCGGTTTGGGGTATTGGCCATAAAAACTTTAAATATTTAGTTCCACTCTCTTTAAGACCCAAATTGTCTTGGTGAGCAAATACGTCCTATTTGGCGGTTGATATGGTGATGGGACGACTTTTAGACAGTTGGTTCCTAATGTTGATATCAGATACATGGTCTACTCCCAAATACCTTTAAATTGAGCACCATATTTCCAAAATCGGCAAACACGACCTGCTTGGGGGGGGTGTTTTGGGGGAGCGGTTATCAATATGCATTCGTCGGAGGCCATTAGGGAAATTGTGTCTGAGCCAAAAATCTTTTGGGCGATAAAAAGTTTCGACTCTTTTAAGTCGCCAGGCCCTGATGTTGTATCACCGGTTGAATTACAAGCTGTGTCTGATAGATTGGTTCCCTGGCTTAGGGAGATATACTCTGCTGGGATCAGAATGTCATATATACCTGTGGGATGGAGGGACACGAAGGTCATTTTCATTTCGAAATCAGGAAAACACTACCACACGAAGGCGAAAGATTTTCGTCCTATTAGTCTGTCATCCTTTTTGCCGAAGACTCTTTAAAGGTTGATAGAAACATATCTTAGGGCAAAGATCCCTGGAGAACGCCTGTCGCAAATCCACTAAAACAGCCCTTCACAACCTAGTCGGCAACATAGAGGGTTCTCTCGCTGTCAAGGAATATACAATGGTAGCATTTCTTGACACTTAAGGTGCTTTCAATAATGTAAAACCGACGTCAATCATGAAGGGGTTGGAGTTTCTAGACATCAACTCCACCGAAAGAATGTTTATGAATTACTTACTCACTAAAAGATGCATTACGGCAGGCTTGGGATCTGTGGATCTAAAAAGATGGGTCAGCAGAGGAACTCCTCAAGGAGGTGTACTGTCTCCTCTACTTTGGAATGTAGAAGTAGTTCTTTTCAGTGGAACCTGTCTCTTTCGGTGGAGAGAATGTTCCATTTACAGAAAATGCAAAATTCTTGAGTGTTTTGCTGGACAGGAAATTGAACTTCAAATCAATTATTTTGAGAGGGCTAGAAAGGCAACTCTTGCCCTTACAAAAGTTGGGGTTTTAAACAGCGTGTCATGCATTGAGTATATGCTGCAGTTGTCAGACCTATTATGCTATATGGTGTTGTGGTCTGGTGAACGGCGCTGCAAAAGTCCACCTACTGTTCAATACTGAACCGAATCCAAAGGATGGCTTGTTGGTGTATCACAGCCGCACTCTGGGTGACACCAAATGATGTACTGAATTTAATGCTACACTTAATGCCTCTGGACATTGTGGCGCTGCAACCACTGTCTGGGTATAAATCCGTGCAAGGCAGAAGTAGTTCTTTCCAGCAGGAGATACAAAGTGCCTACAGTGGAACCTCTCTCCTTGGTTGGAGAGAATGTTCCATTTACAGAAAGCGCCTGGGTGTTTTGCTGAACAGAAAATTGAACTTCAAATCCAAAATTTTGGAAAGGGCAAGAAAGGCCACTCTTGCCCCATACACCTGCAACCGATTGGGACTACGATATGCTAACAAAAGTTACATAGACTTCTATGCGGATGATTTCAAACTAAACGACCAGGTGTGCTTTGGGGTGTAGTTCAAAGATCTAGAACTGGTCATAACGAAGAGGTAACCTGACCACTGTGTGTGTATCAGGCAGAGATCCCTGCAATTAAGGAAGTGGAGGTATGGCTAAGATATAATGTCATTACGACGCTTGGCATAAATATCTTCTCAGACAGCCAGGCAGCCATTAAATCCCTGGAGAACGTATTTCTGAACACAAAAACCACTCTCCGCTGTCGCAGTTCAAAATTCACCTGTTCTGGGTGGCGGGCCGCAGAGATATTCCAGGGAATTCTAAAGCGGATGAGCTTGAGAGACTAGGAACTACCCTACACACTCCAGGGACACTGGAATCAGTGGGTATGCCTCTAGCGACATGTAAGCTAAGTTTTGAGGACCAGGCCCGAAGGGCAACGAATGATAGATGGTCACAAATTCTAGACTTGAAGAGGTCTACTGCTTTGCTGTCATTGGCTAGAACAGATGTCTCAGTCATTATGTCCTTCATGATAGGTCACTGTCTAATCGAAAAACATGCTGACAGACTGAAGGTTGCCAGCAACGACTTTTCAGAAGCTGTGAGGACATCGAGGAAGAAAAGACTATAGAACACCTTCTGTGTGTGTGTCGCGCACTAGCAGTTAAAGGGGTTCCACTTTAGGTTCTCATTTCTATGAGAACATGTCTGATTTAACGGATGTGAACATTCGCAAGTTATTGGGCTTTTTAAAGCGATCTGGATGGTTCAAGGGTAGGAGTTGGAAGGCATCTTCCTTCTTCTGTTCCTGTGGTATCACAATGGACGAAAACGTCTAAGTGAGTCTAATGGCAGACTGCAACTTAAATCTAACCTACCTCACCTATCAATATCGGAATCTACAACATAAAAATCTACAACACAAAAAAATCATTTTTTTTTTTGTTTTTTGGGACACTCTAGTATACTTATGGGACACACACATTTTATACCCTCCACCATAGGATGGGGGTATACTAATTTCGTCATTCTGTTTGTAACTACCGAAATATTCGTCTGAGACCCCATATAGTATATATTCTTGATCGTTGAAAATTTGCACAAATACTTCATATTAGTGTAGGCCGGTTGGGATTGTAAATGGGCCATATCGGTCCATGTTTTTATATAGCTGCCATATAAACCGATCTTGGGTCTTGACTTCGTGAGCCTCTAGAGGGCGCAATTCTTATCCGATTGGAATGAAATTTTGCACGACGTGTTTTGCTGTGACTTCCAACAACTCTGCTAAATTATGTTAAAATCGGTCAATAACCTGATATAGCTGCCATATCAACCGATCTTGGGTCTTGACTTCTTGTGCCTGTAGAATGCGCAATTCTTACCCGATTGGAATAAAATTTTGCATGACGTGTTTTTTCATGATATCCAATAACTGTGCCAAGTATGGTTCAAATCGTTCCATAAGCTGATATAGCTGCCATATAAACCGATCTTGGGTCTTGAATTCTTGAGCCTCTAGAGGGCGCAATTCTTATCTGATTGGAATGAAATTTTGCACGACATGTTTCGCTATGACTTCCAACAACATATGTTTTTTTTTTTGGTCTGAATTGGTCTATAGCCCGATACAGCTCCCATATAAATCGATCTCTCTATTTTACTTCTTGAGCCCCCAAAGGGCGCAATTCTTATTTGAATTGGCTGACATTTTACACAAGTCTCCAACAAATAATTTAATTGTGTTCTTGAAATCGCTCTAATAGCAGAGCAAATCTTTTCTTTTATCCTTTTTTTGCCTAAGAAGAGATGGCTGGAAAAGTACTCGACAAATCCGATCCATGATTGAGGGTATATAAGATTCGGCCCTTCCGAACTTAGCACGCTTTTACTTGCTTTTGGTTTTTGGGACACTCTAGCATACATACTGGGACACCCTAGTAGTTATATAATGTGACCTGATGTCTACATTTCAGTGTTACAAGAAAATGACGATTTTTTTTTATCCCCGATGATATACTGCTGAGTATTCAACCAAATCTTCAAACGAAAAGCAAATGACTCAAACGATCTCTATGTCAAAGAGAAAATTTTTGGACATTTTTTATAGGAAAAAGTCTACTTTGGATGAGTCATCGACTCAAAATGGAATATCCCCCGAAATCAAGCATGGAATTTAAATGCTCCGAATGCTCATTGGAACTATTTGTTGTATTATTTGCAGCAAAATTTTCGTAGCTGATAATGATAAGCCAGAAGTGTTTTGGTATGTTTTTGTTCTAAATACACTCAAAAATATACATAAACGACCTAAATGGCATATTTGGTGACGCCCATTGTTCTGCTCTCCTCTACTGCAGAGTATTTAGCAGTCGACCTTGCCATTTGTGTCCCATTTATTTCGGTTTCCATTATTTCTACGATTTTTTTCTTTTGCAGATTTTTGGCATTATTGTGTCAATATTTTGGTCAAATGTTTTGTTAAGTCGATCGTGCTCGGCATGATGCCTGCCTGGTATGTTTACTCCCAGTCTCCACTCAATTTGCCCTGCCGCTAGCACACCTCATCGCCACAAATGGCAATACTTTTAACCATACGCATGCGCCTTAAATGTGAAAAGGCACAGCGACATACAAACAGACAGACAGACACAGACACACCGTCCATTTGGCCATAACTGTATCGGACTGAGGCGATTTTTGTATACTCGTACATTCCAAACCTGCCCAAGCCCCCGCGCCACCGCCCCCAGGCCAGCGTTGTGTAGTTCCATGTTCGTTCCCATGTTTATCAACATAAATTCATTTGTTGATGTTGAAATTTGCTTAACTGCTGCTGGTTTTTAATAATTTATGTTTTGTTTTCTTTTCTTGTTTCTGATTTTTGTTTTTTTTTCGCTTTCTTGGTTTTCGTACAAAATTTCATTCAGTTTGGCCGATAAGACAGACAGACAGACGGACAGACGGACGGACGGACGGCCATCATGCGCACCTCTCTTTCTCTACGTTAATGTGGAGGGCAGCATTTGATAGTTGGTTGTTTTGAGTTCCGTAGGCCTATATCTTGAAATAGATGTTTGACCACTTCTTCTTTTGTGGTCGCTCATATTTAAATTACCACCGAGTGTGTGTGTGTGTGTGTGTGTGTGCGCGCGCTTGTGTCTATGTGCGTGAGTGTGAATATCGCCTATCTTATCACTTTGGATTTTTTCCATATTTTGTGGGTTGACTTTTGTTAGTTTTTGTATTTGAATGTTTTCGCTTGGTTTTAAGGCCTCGTCGTTCCCTTGAAATGTGTGGTTTTTAAGCATATCAGTAATTTTTAGCCAAACCCTTAAAAACAAAAATTTTATACAAAATTGGTTAGATGGTTGCTTGGTTGCTAGACGCGCAACGTTATTTACGTTTTGATGATAAATGAGAAAAAACTCTAAAACAGGTTGATAACAATAGAATTTCTTCAAATAAAGGCCTACGTCAGAATAGCCACAGCATAACAATTTCGACCTTGGGAGCCTTGACTATGAGGCATTCAAGGCTATCCGATTTCAGTCTAATAAAATTATCCCAATAATAGATTTTGATGGGGAGGCTCCTCCACAATCAAAAATAAAAAAGAGAACCCCGGGATAGGTTATGTTGAAAAGAGGGTGCAGATGTTAATCCGCCCCATGCCGCTATGGATATATACCTAAGCCTGTAATCGGATTGTTGTGCTCTCTAAAAACTATAAAGAAACCTCTAACAAAAAAATTTAAGTAAGGAATTGTTTTCAATACCACTCCCCTATGTTGGTTCATGTCTGATATTGTGTCTCCACCTAAGTATCGGTATCTATTGGACGCGAAAGCCGGCCAATGACAAAGGAAATGCTCCAGCGTCTCATCATCTTCCCCGCATGCCCTACACATGCTATCACTTGCTGCACCGATTTTACATAAGTGAGCTCGTAGTCCTATGTGTCCCGTTATGATACCAATAGCTATACTGACCTCCTTCTGACTTCCTTTCAGTAATATCCTCGTCTTCTCACGATCTGGATCCCCCCATAGGATTTTCGCCGGCCTACTGACCGTCTCCCACTCCCTTATCTCGGACTGCGTCGACCCGAAAGGCTTCGGGTTAACCAGGTTTATTGACGGCAGTCATCTGGCCTTCACCGCCAAATCGTCTGCCCTTTCATTTCCCCTTACTCCGTTTTGGCCCGGCACCCAAACGATGCGGATTTTGCCATCCTCAGAGAAGGCGTTAATCTCCTTCTTACACTGCAAGACTGTTCATGACCTTACCGTCCTGTTTGTTATTGCTCTTAAGGCAATTTTACTGTCGGTAAAGATTTTCATACTCGTTAGCACCACACCACTTCCGCATTCCATGATCGCCCGGATCTCCGCCTGCAGGACCGTATTATGGTCAGGCAGTCTAAAACAGATCTCAGTCCCTGGGTTCTGAATGTAAACCCCCAGGGCCACTCTGTCCTCTAGTTTTGATCCATCCGTGTAACATGATCTTCCAGATTGCAATACTAGGGTTCCGTCAATCCAAGACTGTGCCGATAGCAACAGTGCCTCGCACTCGACTTCAAGGTTTATCTCAGGTATCCGATCGGAAACCTCTTCCCTTCCTTCCAGGTTTCCTATCGTCGTCTCGATTATACCACGATGGTATGAGCTGCTCCCCTCCTCTATCCATTCTCCCATCGCCTTAAGTCTCATAGCCGCAGTGGCTACTTCACACTTAATCTGTATGTCAATGGGTCGGATATCTAGAATAGTCTCCAGTGCCCTAGTTGGCGTGGTCCTCATCGCTCCGCCTATGCCAAGACAAGATGTTCTCTGAACCTGTTGTATGGTCCTTATGTTGCACTTTTTCTCCATAGCAGTCCACCTACTACTGAGGCGTATGTAAGTATAAGTCTAATCACACTCCTGTAGAGCTAGTGGACTTTGCTCAGATTCAGGCTCCATTTCGAACCTACGGCCCGTCTACATAGTGCCCTCCATCTGTGAGCCTTCTCAGTACGCTCCTGAATGGGACACTTCCAATTCAGTTTCCTGTCCAAGATCACACCTAAGTATTTGACCTTGTCAGATATCGAAATTGTCTTATTGAGGAAACGTGGTGGGTTAAATTGGCCCACCTTCGCCTTCCTCGTGAACAGGCATATTTCAGTCTTCTTTGGGTTAACATTTAGACCTCTGGGTCTAGTCCAGTCATATGCCATATGCAAGACCCTTTCGGCCCTTCTGCATAGCCCGTTCGGATTCTTACCCCTTAGAGGTATAATAACATCGTCTGAGTAGCAGACAGGTTCAAATCCCTCCTCCGTCATCATCCTTAATAGGTCATTTATGGTGGTCACTCACTGTAGTGGCGATTAAATGCCCCCTGTGGCGTGCCCTGTGCCACTTTCTCCTTTATGTCTATGTCACTGGACACACAATTTATCCACCTGTTCCTTAGCATATGGTTTATCCCGTCTCTAAGGACCGGGTCCAGCCGGTACTGGTCTTAGGTTTGGATCAGTGTGTCGCTCCGCACATTGTTAAAAGCCCCCTCAATGTCATACGTACCGCCAGTGTGTACGTTTTGGCATCAAAGGGTTCTTTTATTTTATGCACAACCTCGTGCAGGACAGTCTCCACCGACCTTCTCTTGACATAGCCATGCCGTTTTTATTTGAGTAGTTCGCTGGATGTCATACTCTTTATCATGGTGTCCACAATACAGTTCATGGTTTTGAGTAGAAATGACGTAAGGCTTATGGATTTGTAGGCCTTTGGTGTTGCATAACTTGCCTTGACGGGCTGAGGTATAAACACCACCCTTGCCTCCTGCCAGGCTTTCGGAGTATATGAAAGTCCTAGACACGCTGTGAAAATTTTGGCCAGACGAGGCGTCAGATAGTCTGCCTCTTTCTGCAGTAACCTATCGGTTAAATGGTTTGAAGCTCCTCAAGGATTCCTTCACTATAAATTCCATTATTATAAACCTTTGATCAACGTCATTATTCCAAGATTCCGGAGTCTCCGTGAGGCCCTTCGTATCCTGTGGAAAATGGGTTTTCATCAAACCCAAACTAAATTTTCCCTGAATTTTTATATTAAGTTTATAAACTTGACAATTGGCTAAAATAATGGAAAATACAGGGTTGAAAAAGAGCGGGTCCGGAATGCTGCGCTACCCCCTAAAGAGGTGACCAGATGTCAAGGCTTTTAGGGCCATGGGTTGTACGGCTAACTAATGTATACTTATTTTGTTTATCATATTTCCAATATTTACAATATTTTTAAACTTAAACAGGTCATTCCTAGATGACCCTTCTTCCAAATGTAGATAAAGATGCAAGTTGCAAATTTTGCCCATGAACATTCCACTAAGGAACAGGGGCAAACTTCTCACATATCATCAATGAGTGCAGTCCAATTCAAGTTTAAGCTCAATAATAAGGGGCCTCCTTTTATAGCCGAGTCCGAACGGCATGCCACAGTGCGACACCTCTTTGGAGAGAAGTTTTACATGACATAGTACCATAGGGGAAAACCACCGCTGAAAATGTTGTCTGATGTTCTCGCCAGGATTCGAACCCAGGCGTTCAGCGTCATAGGCGGACATGCTAACCTCTGCGCTACGGTGGCCTCCGATGGATATATATATACTTCCTCTAAAATTCCCATAATGCAAACCCCATATTGTCCCAGTAGACTACATGTCTAAAAGGTTTTTTTGGATGACCCCCCTTCCTCCAATTTCGGACATCTGATTTGGTCTTTGTTCTCTAAGTCCTTACTTTTGAGTCCCAGTAAGACTGCATGTCCGTTTGAGGGATTTTGGGCAGCCTCGCGACACTTGGTCCCTTATACTTTTACACTCATACTAGACTTCAGAATACTTTCCCTTTGAGGACGCTGTTCCAAAGTGACAATATGGAACTGTCCGCAAAGCGTCCTCCTGAGGTAAGTGGGATAGTCCGCCTCTTTCGATATCACCCTTCCGTCCAAACCATCACACACAAACTTTGAAAATTTCAAGAAAATTAGTTCGACCCCTTCGGTCCTTTCCAGAATGTGCTATTAATTGAAACAGGGCTGCGCAGTCGAGCAATTTTGGCTTGACTTCGACTCCGTAAGGAAAATTTGGTTCGTCACCGACTCCGGATTCGACTACAGGCACTTAAAAATCCTGTGGTTTTTATGCCCACGACCATTTGATGCTACCCATATCCAATGTAGGTGGAATGGGAGTAACGTGGGGTTGTTACAATCGTCATTCCATTTGCAACACCCGACCTGACAAATAGATGGCGGTGGTAGTATGAAAAACAAGTAAAAGCGTGCTAAGTTCGGCCGGGCCGAAACTTAGCAACCCGCCACCATGGATTCTGCTAATATATGGGAGCTATTGGGTTGCCCAAAAAGTAATTGCGGATTTTTTAAAAGAAAGAAAATGCATTTTTAATAAAACTTAGAATGAACTTTAATCAAATATACTTTTTTACACTTTTTTTCTAAAGCAAGCTGAAAGTAACAGCTGATAACTGACAGAAGAAAGAATGCAATTACAGAGTCACAAGCTGTGAAAAAATTTGTCAACGCCGACTATGTGAAAAATCCGCTATTACTTTTTGGGCAACCCAATATATCTGGTTATAGGTCGATATGGACCGTACTTGGCACAGTTGTTGAGAGTCATAACAGAACACTATGCGCAAAATTTCAACCAAATCGGACAAAAATTGCAGCTTCCAGAGGCTGAAGAAGATAAATTGGGAAATCGGTGTAGAACAGAACATCACATGCAAAATTTCAGCCAAATCGAATGAAAATTGAGGCTTCCAGGGGCTCAAGAAGTCAAATCGGTATATCGGCTTATATGGCAGCTATATCAGCTGACCGATTTGAACCGTACTTACAGCAGTTGTTGAAAGTTACAACAAAACACAACATGCTAAATTTCAGCCAAATCGAATGAAAATTGAGGCTTCCAGGGGCACAAGAGGTCAAAGCGGTAGATCGGTTTATATGGGAGCTATAACAGGCTCTTGACCAATTTTGGCCCTACTTACCACAGTTATTGGAAGTCATAACGATATACTTTGTGCAAAATTTTAGCCAAATCAGATGCAAATTGTGGTTTCCAGAGGCTCAAGAAGTTTTTTATAGTAGCTGTATCAGGCTATAGACCGATTTAGACCACACTTGGCACAGTTGTTGGAAATCATAACTGAACACTATGTGCAAAATTTTAGCCAAATCGGACAAAAATTGCGATTTCCAGGGAGATCGGTTTATATGGGAGCTATATCTAAATCTTAACTGATATGGCCCACTTGCAATCCCCAATGACCTACAATAATATTAAGTATCTGTGCGAAATTTCAAGCGGCTAGCTTTACGCGTTCGACCGCTATCGTGATTTCTACAGACGGACGGACGGACATGGCTAGATCGACTTAGGATGCCGAGACGATCAAGAATATGGGTGTCCTAGACAAATATTTCAAGGTGTTACAAACGGAATGACCAGATTAGTATAACACCATCCCATGGTGGTGGGTATAAAAATACTTTTGTGAAAAGTGGCAACCTTCTAAAACATGTATTTAAAGTTTTAAGCTACTACGTTGTTTAGTTTTTTATACCCTCCACCATAGGATGGGGGTTATACTAATTTCGTCATTCCGTTAGTAACATCGCAATATTCATCCGAGACCCAACAAAATATATGTATTGTCAAGTATATGATTGTCTTGACATTCTAAGTCGATTTAGCCATTTCCACCCATCTGTCCGTCTGTTGAAAGCACGCTAACTTTCGAAGGAATAAAGCTAGGCCCTTGAAATTTTGCGCAAAATCCTTCCTATTAGCATAGGTCGGTTGGTCCCATCGGTTCATGGTTTGATATAGCTGTCATATAAACCGACCTCCAGAACACTCTTTCAACAGCCGTGTAAAGCCGAAATCGACTCATAACTTGATATAGCTGCCATATAAACCAATCTCGGATTTCGACTTCTAAAGCCTCTAGAGCGCGCAATTATTACCCGATTTGTCTGAAATTTAGCACGAAGTCTTTTGTTTGGACTTACAACCATGATCTAAATCTGTTCGTACCCTGATATAGCTCCCATATAAACCGATCCCCCTTGAGCCTATAGAGGGCGCAATCCTTATCCGATTGAACTGAAATTTTGTACAACGACTTTTATGACCATCTGAATCGGTCTATAACCTGATATAGCTAAAGTCCGCAATTCTTATTCGATTTGGCTGAAATACACAATAACTTCTACTATGGTCTCCAACATTCAAACCAAATATGGTCCGAATCGGTCCATAATCTGATATGGCTTCTATAGCATGGCAATTTTTATCCATTATCCTTTGTTAGCCTATAAAGAGATACCGGACAAAGAACTTCACAAATGCGATCCATAGTGGAGGATACATAAGATTCGGCCCGGCCGAACTTAGCAGGCTTTTACTTTTTTATATCCACCGCCGAAGGATGGGGGAATATTAATTTTGTTATTCCATTCCATTCGAAATATCCATATCCGACCCTATGAAGTACATATATTCTTGATCAGCGCAAAAATCTAACCTGATCTAGCCATGTTCGTCCGTCTGTCTGTTGAAATCAGGCCACAGTCTTTAAAAATAGAGATATTGAGCTTTGTCCATAACCAGGTTAAGTTCGAAGATGGGCAATGTCGGATTATATCATGATATAGCCCCCATATAGACCGATCCGCGGATTTAGGGTCTTAGGCCCATAAAAGCCACATTTACTATCCGATTTTGCTTTTTGAGACAGCGAGTTGTGTAATGCCAATCGACATCTTTCTTTAATCTGCCACAGATCGGTCCAGATTTGGATATAAATAGCTGCCTTATGGACCAATATTTTGTTCTACAAAATTTAACAATGACTTGTACTTATTAGACCTCTCAATATCCGTGTCGAATTCAGTCCAAATCGGACCATATTTCGATAAAGCTGCTATTTATGCCTTTTACACCGAATTATGATGAAAATTGGTTCACATATATACCCGAAATGGTGGGTATCCAAAGTTCGACCCGGCCATTGATATTTGTATAGTATTTCGAAAAAGTAATCACGAAGATATCTCATTTCAACGGTGAAAAATGAACGTATTGTAGTATCACCCTTTAACCGGGGAAATGATGGGTGCTTTCAAACCGTTGAATCGGTGGGCTTTTTAAACCGGTGAAATGACCAATTTTTCAACCAGTGACTGGTTGAAAATTATTGGGCCCAAGGTATGACATACCCATATAAAAATCGCCGGTCATATGAATAGTCAGGGGACCAAACACTGGTCACTGACAACTGATGAAATCGCCGGTTTTGGACCGGTCCTAAGTCGTGCATGGCAGTTTCGGCACTAATAATCTAGATTAGAACAACATCCCTGTACCTATGTTGCCTGGAGTTATTCAACAGATTGACAAGGATTGGAATAGGGAAAAATAGCTACCAGTTTTTGTAAAAATAAATACCTATACTGGCTTAGGTGTATGTCCATAGTGGTGTATGTCCATAGTGGCATGGGGCGGATTAATATCCGCAAACTCTTTTCAACCTAAACTTAGAGCACACGCATTAAGTTATTCAGTGTCATAGTTCAATACTTGCAATTAACACAAAACTCAGTGATAATTTGAAAAACAAAAACTCACACAGACTAAGTATAGAAAACAACAAATCTGAAGTCTTTGTTTGTTTCAGCAAATTTGGGGGTCGAACTGCAAGCCACGAAATCAACTTGAATCGAATTGAATTCACTTATCGTCAATGAGAATCGTTGTTGTTTGTCTGCTTGTTTCCTTAGATGGTTGGCTGGTGGGGCTGGATGCTTGATTGAATGAGATATAAATGTGAATAATTCATTACATATTTGTTATTTTGACTATGAGACGACTCACGCACGCACGCACTCACGCACCCATGGAAGAAAAACCTTAAAATAAATAAAAACCGAAATATTTTTAAAAACGCCAACGATAACAAAACACTAGCATAACACATCAGCAGTCAGTCACTCACTCACTCAACATACAATTCGAATGGCAAACGTGGGAAGTCTATGCTTGTGTGTATACGAATAACAACAACCATGGAAAAGGCAACAACAAATTGCAATGCATAAATATTAATTACCGTAACATGCCGGTATTTCAATATAGCAACAAAATCGGCAACAACAATGCCAGCAAATAAAAATCATCAAAAACAACAAAGCCAACATGATGACAGTAACAGCAGCAGCAAAGCAAACACACACACACGCACACACACAACGTTTCTGTTAAGTAAAATGAGAAAAAATTACGACTCACACAAAAAGTTTTCCGCAAACGTATCTATGCGCTGCCACCACCATCGCCACCACACCAACACAAACCCATCGAAGAAAACCAAAACAAAAATACCCAACAACAAAACACACAAGCACAAAAGATACATCATCGCCGCCGTCGTCATCATCATCATCCATAACATTATAATCATTATAGTGACGAGTAACAACAACAGAGAGCGCGCATTAACTGGGGTAAATCAATAGCAGCGAGCGAGAGAGTTGGGGCGCTCAAAATAGCGGTCATCCCAATAGAAAGAGTTCCAATCAAAAAATAAAAAAGGAGAGCGACGGCATTTAAAGCTTGCGAGAGAGAATGTAAATATTGTATAACAAACGAAATACTTGTACACACAGTGGTTGGGTATAAATTTCACTTTTCATTTGGGGGAGGGGGTCTGGCAAAAGACACAAGCTTAAGCCCCACTCAAACACATCGACCATCGCCATGGCTGCAAAACAAACTTCGAACGAGAAGAGAAGCTCCCAAAAGCTTATTTCACTCAAGAGCACTACACCCACTACAGCAGTGAGCTCCCCTGCTGAGTGCTGTGTATGTGGTGGGTACATACGGCAAAGGCCCAAAAGCCAATGAAGAAAATTCACAAAATCCACATACCCAGGGCATTTAAAATAGATTTCATTGGGTAGCTGTTTGTTTGCCTTTTTGGTCGTTATTCAAAAATCAACCAAATGCAATTCATTTTGTTAATGACATTTATTTTGCAATCTGTTGCCAAATAGCACTCGACTGCATTTTGTTGGTATCTATGTCACATCATGAAATACTTTATGGCTTTGTGGCTGCCTCTTTGTTCCAAATTCCGCTTGATTGAGTGTGTTCGCACGGCGCATTATCCGTCGTCACTGCTATGCTCCGCTCTGCACTTTGCTTTGGGTGCATTCGTCTTTGCTGTGGCCGACTGTGTTATGCTGCCGTCACCGTTTTTGCTCATGAGTTATTTCCACACAGTTGCTGTGTTGGTGTGCGTATCTCAGAGTCTCAGAAATTCAGTACAAGGCCAGAAGAGTGCAAATTTAACCTCGTTTCATTTCGCGAGATTATAGTAAACAAGCCCGGAGGCCTGGCTGATTTGGCTCATAAGCAGTGTTGTCAATATTTATAGTATGCGAAATGAATTTTGAGTATACAAACTTCTAGTGACTCACATAAGTATTCGTTTTTCTGTTTTCATACCCTACACCACTAAAGTGGTACAGGGTATTATAATTTGGTGTATTTGTTTGTAACCCACAGAAGGAAGAGAGATAGACTCATTGATAAGTATGGCGATCGACTCAAAATCACTTCCTGATTTAGCTATGTCCTTCTGTCTATCTGTCCGTGTGCCCATGTTAATTTGTGTACAGGCCGCAATTTTCATCCGATCGCCTATTGAAATTTTAAAATATTGATTCAGATTTGGATATAGCTGCCATATATATGTTCGTCCGATTTGGACTAATATTGCAATAAACCTAGATGAAATTCCAAGTTGTCCAATTTGAGTTTTTAAATGCGACCAAAGATGTTCCATCGGGTTGGTGCCCGGACATTGCGGTGGTGTTTTGAGATAATTTGTGTGGTAAATAAGCCTCATTTTGACATCCGATGATGTGTTGGTGGGGTCGTTATCTTCGTGGAAAATAAATTCTTTATCTTGGAAACTCATTTTACCAGCGATCGAGGAAAGATTTAACATTAAAATGTTTAAATGCATTTTGGCGTCCATTTTTCCATCAATATATACTTTATTTCCAACTTCTTATGCCGACATATAACCCCAAATCGTTATTGAATTACCATCATACTTAACTATTTCATTTACATTATTTATTTTCAGCGATTCCCTAGGCATATCCCAATAATTTTTTTGACAACGCTCGCTATTCTAAACACGACTCAACTTAATTTTTTTTCATCCTTAGAAATAATACAATGAAGTTTTTTTTAATTTTTTTTTTTTTTGCATAGTTCGCTTCCTTATACACTTCTTTGCTCATACCGATAAAAACATTTTTACTAAAATGTTCATAGGATTACAAAAAACCTAATATATTTAAAGAAAACATAAAAACGAATACTTATGTGAGTCACTGTATATGTAACTCAGTTTAAAACTTCCAACATCATATGTACCTGTTTGAAAGTTTTTACATCTGTTTTCTAGACGAATTGTTTTCAAAAAGAAAAAAAAGAAAAAATTTTTGCTCTAAAGAAAAGGCTGAGAGGCACACTATTGGTCAATCTGCAACGTTGTGACCGTACGTTCATCTAATATCCGAAAAATTTGTGATTACCATAAAATTTTTAGTTTTAATTTCTCTTTAATAAAGTCAGAAAAATCTTGATCACGATATTTAAAAATTTCGAACTCAAGAGTATACCTATGCAACAACATAAATAACTCTCTTCGTTTGTGATATGCCAACCATTAGGTTAGGTAAAGTTGAAAAGAGGGTGCAGATATTAATGCGCCCCATGCCACTATAGACATATATATAAGCCATTCTTCGCCTTGTTATGCGCTGTAATATGTTACCTCGGAAAAGAACATTTTAAGTTAGGGATTCCGCGCTACTTACAAAGTCCTTAATTGCTTTCCTAAACCACTCGCCTAAGTTGGTTCAGTTCTGGTATTGTACCGGTGTCTGTTAGCCGCGAAAGCCGGGCAATGACATAGGAAATGCTCCAACGTCTCATCTTCTTCCCCACATGCCCCACAAATGCTATCACTTGCCGCACATATTTTGCAAAAATGAGCTCGTAGCCCAATGTGTCCCGTTATGACACCAAAAGCCATACTGACCCCCTTAACAATCCGGATCACCACATAGACTAACCATTAAAATCATTGGAAGTTGAATATTACGAGGTAGTAATAGTTTATATGCACCCAGAGTCTGGGAAGCCGTCCAACCCAGAAAAAACCAAAACCGACATGCAGGTGGATCGGGACAAGATAATGTGAACACATTCCGTACGAGTGATAGTGAGTTCTAGAGCAAAATAGTAGCGACATGTCGCTGCGTCAGGATAAATTACGCACAATTTCAACAAATGTACAAATGTAAGTGAATGCTCACGAAATGGGCCGAATCAACTCCGCTTCAATACTGTTGTATTTGTTGTGTGTTGTTGTTTGATTTTTGTTTGTGTTCTGACAAAGAAAAGAGTCCGTCGAATTTCATAATAGTTTAGTAGGCATTTTCGCTTGTAACTTGTTTGTAACTGTTTTGTAAGTTGTATTGATGGTTTTGAAGGCTAGGCAACGGCAAAGGCTCTGCTGTTGCTCTGCGTGTCCAGGTTTGAATTCCGGCTGAGCCCTGACGACACATAACAAAATCACGACAGGGTTGGTAATCTGTTCTGCTTTCACAACCATTTACACCAATATAATTGCTGATATAATTTTGTTTGGTATTTTCCCCACTATAATATAAGCAGAGTACAACTTTTTCGCTTACATTTCGCCGACGTTTGTAAAAAAAAAAATATTATTCGCTTCAAAAATATTTTTCCAATCGTGATTCGCACGATTTTTGTGAGTCGTTTTTTTTAGTGCATCGTGATTTTTTCGTGAGAGAAATTTTTGTCTCGTGAGCGTGAGTGCACGTGAGTCGTAATGAAAAAAGTCGTGCGTGAACGTGAGTAAAAAAAGTCTTGCGTGAATAATTTTTTTGTCTCGAGAGTGAAAAATTACTCATGTGCATATCACTACTTGTTTTAACCCCATGGACCTTTTATGATAATATACTGTCTTTATGATGTATTGTATGTATGTATGTATTGTATATGGGGGCCATAAGCGTAAAATGGTCTTTGGGAGGACCTCGATTCGCTCCGAATCCATGTCCGTCTGTCTGTCAGTCTTAAAAAATACATTTTTGTCTTAACACGATGAAATTTTTTTTGATATTGTCGCCAGGATTTGAACCCATATGTTCAACGTCGTAGGCGGACGTGCTAATATATATATAAAATTCAGTACGTCATAGGGTACCAGGACAATATTTCGAAGTGTTACAAACGGAATAACGGGACTAGTACAATTCCCCAACCTATGGTGGTGGATTTAAAACATACATGGGCAACGAAACACAACCACGCATAAATTTCTATGCCCGCAGGCAAAGAAAAACGAACAGAAGCACACGAACATTGTAAACAACTCGCGTGCCCTCATTCGGTCGACCCATACTTGGTTGATTGGTCGGTATTTACTGACCCTCATACTTATGTACATAATTTAATATTTTCAACTGTGTCAGTGTGCCCATTACTGGCTTAAAAAGTTTAACGAAAATCCAAAAAAAGGAATTGACAACTTTTTGCTTCGGAATAATGAGACTCAAATTACGAAGTTCAAGTTAAAAAAAAAGAATATACACAAGAAAACCGCTCAATAGGCAACATTGGTTGCATTGAATCGCTCTGCTTGGATGAGTATTAACTTGCGGAAAGTACAAAAAGCCACTTGAAAAATGGGAAACCACCACCGCCGTCGCTCGCACCATCTCATTTAACATAGTACTTCAACTGCAGCAAGTACACACATGTATGAGAATTTTCCCTATGTGCATTTATTTACCCAAAAGCACTCAAAGAGAATTGTAAACAGAGAATTTTGAATAGAGAGTTAACGTGTGAGAGAGTGAGTGTTGAGCGAAAGAGTAAAAACCAAACCAACAACTCATTTTGCAGTACAACAAAACCGAACGAAAGCACCATAAACTACAACAACAACGCGAAACGCAGTCAGACATCAAGCAAACGTTAACAACTCAACACAAAACACTGCGAAAAAACCGAAAACAAAAAAAATAGACAGACAGAATCGAAAACCCCAAACGAGCAACCGACCCAGCCTGCTTGATTTCTATTCCTTTGCCTGTTGTTGGGAGATAATGGCGAGAATAGCTCAGTGGTTTTGCTAGTGCATGCGTGCGCGCGTGTGTGAGGGTATGTGCAGTATCTATGTGTTTTTATTGTTTCTATTCTCTGTTGTGAGTTTTGCTTGCATTCGTTGCCAGCTAGTCGTCACACAAAGAGTCTCCTCAATCCATCCATCCGTCCTCTGCCAAGCTGCCGCCTGAGTGTGTAGTGCTGCGACATACATACAAGTGTATCATTATCTAGCCATGAGTAGAGAGCTGCTCGGTGACTGCCAATGTTTTTGTTCTAGCCAGTGAGACCCTCAATGCTTGACGGCGTCGTCGCAGCCAGCGTCAAAGTCGCTTCGAAAAGTGCCACTGGCTCGGTTTGTTTGTTGTATGTGAAACGTAAGAATCATTCTTGAATGCGCGCGCGAACCGTAGACATCATCAGACATTATTAGCAGCGGTTAAGCCAAAAAGCCAAACCAACCAACCAACCAAACGCAACGCAAAACAAAGAAAGAACGTTCGTTCGTTTTTCCGCAACAGTGTGTTGTTGAGGAGTTGGGATTTAAACAAAAGAAAAGCCAAAACGTTTTGGCAAAACAAAATTAAAAAAAAAGAAAAGAAAACCAAAAGCCCATAGGACTGCCTACCAAAAGTCAGTGAATGAGTGATTGGATGCGTGTGTGTGTTTCTTTGCTTTCCGGTAGTAGCTCCGTGAGCGAGTGTTTTGAAACAAAAGAGTGTGTAACGTCATCATCTCATCAGTACTATTGACACGGGCTGGATAATCGTTGAAAGAAAGAAAGAAAGTTGAAAAGAATCGACAACTCCAAAGTTGACTACAAAAAAATATGACGACATTGTCGTGAATACAAATTTTGTTAGAGTATGTCTGTCTATATACGTTCGTTCTCTAAAACATGTAAAAAGTGTAAACATGCAAAAGTGTAAATATTTGCAAAAATTCTGAAGAAACAGAATATGTACCTACATAGATAAAGCTGATGAACCGTTATGTGTATGGCCTTTAAAAAAGTGAGCGGAAATAAAAGTGAAACACAATCCCATCTGATTGTCGCTCTACAACATAGTGTATGTGCGTGTGTGTGTATGTGGCTAAGTGTGTGCAAGTGATTGCTGTGCTGTGCTGTGCCTAAAGAGTAATTTTTTTGTTTTTGCCATTTTCATTGGCCCCGGCAATTTGTCAATCGCCATAAATGCCGTTACCGGCCGGTTTATTGTGCCCAATTAACGCACGTTCAACAAATGTGTGCCCAATTGTCGATTACGGTCAGCTGTCACCTCATTTGCCCCAAACTGTTCTACAACATCCACAACACCCCCGACAAACTGTTTCGATAGCTCAAGACTAGAAGACAGTGTCCGTTGTCAACAGAAGAAGTGGCAGCAGTGGCTGTTTAAGTCCACCTTCCATACCGCTGACTTCTTGAGCTGCGTATGCCCAAACGTCAGCAGCCTGACGACATATGCCAAGCGAAATGCAGTCAGCCTACCTAGCGCCGTTAAAGACGGAATGTCCGCAGCAACAATAACAAAGCAAAAAACAAAAACAAGCTGGTCAAATTCACACCGCCAACAAGAGCATCAAACGCAAATGCAATAACAAACATAAGAATTAAAAATAAACACAAAAAATTCATTTAAAACAAAAACAAAAGCATAAAAACCAAAAAGAAGAAAAAAACAGATTCTCCTCTCACCAGCCAACCTACCAACCAACCAACCAACAATCGAACCGAGCAACCTACCTACAAATTTGTGTATAAAAATAACAAAAGAATAAAAGAAAATAATACAAAAACAACAACAACAACCAAAGTGAAAGAAAAAGAAGAAGCACCAGCGACAGCAACACAAGACCAACAAGAAAATCAAAAAAAAAAAAAGAAAATAAAACTAAGAAGAAGCTGAAAAGAATTCAATGATTCAGTGTCATTGTGGCTGCGCTGTGTTTGCATCTCACTGTGCGTGTGTGTGTGTGTAAATAACTCTCGGTGTGTGTGTGTACGTTTGTGCGGGTTTATGTTCAAATACGAGCCACTTTTATGGCCTACAAAAGTGAAAAGATGTGAATAAAACAACAGCAACAACTACAACAACATCATCGGCAATAACATCCAAATAAAGCAACAAAAACAACACAAAACAAATTTTAAATGATCTGACAAAAACAACAACAACAATTGCCGCACCAACAAAACGAAAACAAGCAAAAAAAGAGATAAAATTGTAAAGAAAATCCCCACAAATGAAATTTTGAAGAGGAAAAATATACCTACCTACAAAAAAAAAGAAAAACAAATAAATTTGCTTGTGCCTAAAAACCAAGAGCAAGAAAAAGTTCATTAAACACAACAAAAAATAACCAAGAATACAAAAACAAAAATATATTTTTTTGCAAAAAATAAGAAAATCTCTAAAATAAACTAAATGAAAAATTTGCAAGTGCAACATTAAAAAATCTAGGTGTGTGAAGGAAAGTGCAATTTGAAGTTTTACTAAACCAAAAAAAAAGGGAACTAAAACAAAAGCTTCTTAAGCGCCCCTCCCCCTCTCTTTATCGTTCTCTCGCACTCGCCCATTCTTTTTGAGGTGGAAAAAGAGAAATTTTTGTGTATTAAATCTCTGTGTGTGATTACCTTGTGAAAAGCTACAGCAACAACAACAACAACAACAAAGTATTGATAAATACCAAATTAAAAAAAAATAAATATTTATATATATAATCTATATATAAATTTATTAATTAACCACAAAACATAAAAAAGAAAGACATTGTTGGTCATTCCATATTTTTTTTAATAAAACAAAAACATAATAAATTAATTATTAACTGGGCAGAAACGAAATAAATCTTCGTCGAACAGAAAAAAAGGCTAAAAAACTGTTTGTAGTGGCCTATTTTCTGGTGGCATACAAAAACCTATACAAAAAGGTGATTATAATTTATTATATTTTATATATTAATGAAGTTTCTCGCATACCATAGGAAAATTCGGTTGATTTAGCATGCCGTTTTAAAAACTTATTAATTTTCATTATAAAAAAAGTATAGTAGAATTTTGTATTTCTGTGCCAACTGATATGCAATTTTTGTTTAAAAGGGGATGTTGTTTGCATCACAGATCGAAATGCTAGAACCAAAAATTCAGTGAAACAAATGTTTGTGTATTTTACTCAAAAAACCTTTCTTTTCAATTCTAACAGTCCACAATTTTTAAACCCTCCACCATAGGATGGGGGTATACTAATTTCGTCATTTTGTTTGTAACTCCTCGAAATATTCGTCTAAGACCTCAAAGTGTATATATTCTTGATCGTCCTGACATTTTAAGTCGATCTAGCCATGTCTGTCCGTCCGCCCATCTGTCCATCCGCCCGTCTGTCCGTCCGTCTGTAGGTCGAAAGCACGCCAACTTTCGAAGGAGTAAAGCTAGCTTCTTGAAATTTTGCACAAATACTTCTTATCAGTGTAGGAAGGTTGGGATTGTAAATAGGCTATATCGGTCCATGTTTTAACATAGCTGCCATATAAACCGATCTTGGATCTTGACTTCTTGAGCCACTAGAGGGCACAATTCTTATCCGATTTCTCTGAAATTTTGCATGAAGTGTTTTATTGTGACTTCAAACAACTGTGCTGAGTATGGCTGAAATCGGTCCATAACCGGATATAGCTGCCATATAAACCTATCTGGGGTCTTGACTTATTGAGCCCCTAGAGGGCTCAATTTCAATCCGATTTGGTTGAAATTTTGAACGACGCGTTTTGGTATGACCTCCAAAAACTGTGCATAGTATGGCGTAAATCGGTATAGAATCTGATATAGTTGGCATATAAACCGATCTTGGATCTTGACTTCTTGAGCCACTAGAGGGCACAATTCTTATCCGATTTCGCTGACATTTTGCACGAAGCGTTTTGGTATGACTTTCAAAAACTGTGTATAGTATGGATCTTGAATCATGACTTCTTGAGCCTCCAGAGGGCGTAATTATTATCCGATTTGACTGAAATTTTGTACAACGGCTTCTCCCATGACCTTAAAAGTACGTGTCCGAATCGGTCTATAACCCGATACTATTGGGTTGCGCAAAAAGTAATTGCGGATTTTTCATATAGTCGGCGCTGATAAATTTTTTCACAGCTTGTGACTCTGTAATTGCATTCTTTCTTCTGTCAGTTATCAGCTGTTACTTTTAGTTTGCTTTAGAAAAAAAGTGTAAAAAAAGTATATTTGAATAAAATTTCATTATAAGCTTTATTAAAAATGCATTTACTTTCTTTTAAAAAGTTCGCAATTACTTTTTGGGCAACCCAATAGAAGATACAGAGTCTGTAGAGGGCGCATTTTAGCGTCTAGATGGCGCATTTCCTATTCAATTTGACTGAAATTTGCTTGATGTGTTTTGTTTTGACTTCCAATAACAATGACAAGAATGGTCTACATCGGTTCACAATCTGATATAGTTTCCATCAGCCACTTAGCCAGGATTTTATTTAAAAGTGACCAATATTAAAACTACAAAATAAATTAAAGGTACCTATACCCTCTTACTTTAATTTACTTTAATTGGCTATGACAGAATATTTGTTCCACTAGCCGAACGAAGGATAGCGTTCTAAGCGCCTCGATCTACTGCGCTCATGCTAAAGTCTATGACACCAAGTTTGGAGGTGTCTCCCACAACTTGATCTTTCCATTGGACTTTTGGTCTTCCCGGTTTGCGTGTACCACCGTGTTTGCCTTCAAAAGACTTCTCTGCTGGAGCTTCTTCATCCATTTTGACAACATGACCTAGCCAACGCAGGCGTTGTATTTTGATGCATCGTCGCCATACAGCTTGTGGTTCATACATCGCCTATATTCTCCATTAACGCAAACTGGTCCATATATTTTACGAAGAATCTTTCTCTCAAATACTCCAAGCAATGCCTCATCTGCTTTCACAAGTACCCATGCTTCAGAACCATATAACAACACGGGTAGTGTCAGTGTCTTGTATAGCGTAATCTTCGTCTCTCGAGAGGTGGCCTTGTTTCTAAACTGCTTACTTAGTCCAAAGTAGCATCTGTTTGCCAGTATTATTCTTCGCTTTATCTCAAAACTGGTGTCATTCGTTTCGGTTACGACGGTGCCGAGGTAGATAAAGTTACTGACTGTCTCAAAGTTGTGGTGTCCAACTTTCTCCATTTGCTTATCTGCTCGGTTGTTCCAAGCTTTTTGGGGGCTGAAACCATCCATTTCGTCTTATCTCCATTTACTGCCAGACCCATTTTCACTGACTCTCTTTCGATTCTTTCAAAGGCTGCAGTTACTACTTTCGGTTACCGACCTATGATATCGATATCGTCGGCATAGGCGAGTAGCATTTGTTCTCTTGTGATTAGTGTGCCATGTCTATTCACATCTGCATCTCGTATAATCTTCTCCAGGAGGATATTAATGAGATCATAC
Organism: Stomoxys calcitrans; assembly: GCF_963082655.1. NCBI lineage: Eukaryota > Metazoa > Arthropoda > Insecta > Diptera > Muscidae > Stomoxys > Stomoxys calcitrans. Next base: position 164,142,671 of record NC_081553.1, on the reverse strand, counting down.
GATAGGCTGTCTCCTTGTCTGAAACCTCGTTTGGTATTGAATGGTTCGAAGAGATTCTTTCCTATTCTTACTGAGGAACGCGTGTCAGCAAGGGACACCAAACTCAGACATGGCTTGAAATACCTTTCAACGTAAAGGAGTATCGAAGGCGGCTTTGTAGTCAACAACGAGATGGTAGGTGTTGATTTGTCCTTCTCGGGTCTTTTCCAGGATTTGGCGCAGTGTGAATATCTGGTCCAGGGTGGATTTGTCTAAAGCCGCATTGATAGGGCCCAATTAGCTCATTGACTTTTGGTTTTAATCTTTCACATAGGTTTTAATCTTTCACCTATACCCTCTAGCATTCCAAAACCAGTAATGAAAGGCAAAAGTCGGGCGTGGCCGACTATATAATACCCTACACCACCTAGTTTACGTACTGCTTTTATTATATAAAACTTATCTCCAAATCTAGTCAGACTTTAATTTTGCATACCTTTTTAAATATTGTCATATCGCATAAAAAATATCTATGGGAGTAGCATGTCTAAATCGAAACCGAATTTTATGAAATTTTGCACACGTATTGGGACGTCAAATTAAACGCCTCGTTGAGATCGGACTAAAATTGTGTCTTCTACAGCCTTAAAACTCCATATCGGATGAAATATATATATGAGAGCTATATCTAAATCTGTGCCGATTTGGACAAAATTTAGCACACATATTAAGACGTTCAATAGAACACCTCATGCATAATTTTGTAAAGATTGAACAAAAATGAGGCTTCTACAGCCTTAAAAGTCCATATAAGATAAAATATATATATATATGGGAGCTATATCTAAATCTGAACCGATTTTAATGACATTTTACGCACGTATTGGGACGTCAAATAAAACGTTTCATGCTAAATTTTATGTAGATTGGACCAAAATTGTGGCAGCTACAGCCTGAAAATTTCATATCGGATGAAAAATATATATGGGAGCTATATCTAAATCTGAACCGATTTTAATGAAATCTTTCGCACGTATTGGGACGTCAAATAAAACGTTTCATGCAAAATTTTATAAAGATCGGACCAAAATTGCGGCAGCTACAGCCTGAAAATTCCATATCGGATGAAAAATATATATGGGATCTATATCTAAATCTGGACCTATTTTGACGAAATGTTGCACACATATGACAAGTTCAAACACAACAACTCATACGAAATGTTTTAAAAATCGGACCAAAATTGTGCCTTCTACAGCCTTAAAACTCCATATTGGAGGAAAAACATATATATGGGAGCTATATCTAAATCTGAACCGATTTTTATGAAATTTTGCGCACATATGTAGACATCAGACTAAAATTGTGGCTTCCACAGCTTTAAAAGTCAATATCGGATAAAAGATATATATGGGGGCTATATCTACATCTGGTCCGATTTTTGTGAAATTTTGCACACATATGTAGACCTCAAATAAAACACCCAATGCCGGTTGTCTCAGAGACTTATTGATATTGAGTGCATCAGAGTAGACCCCTAATCCAGTCCCTGACTCCATCTTGTAGCCATTTGTGTAGATCGAGGTCTCATCCTCGTCAAGTACACCATCCGCCCTCCATTCGCCCCACTCAGGAAAACAAATCGCGAATGCCCTCACTCCAGTCGGCACTGGTGCCAGGTAGTCGGAGGATCCACCTTAGTCTACACTCCGTATCCATAACACCCAGACTCGAACTTTGGACGCAATCATCCTCCTTCAGCATGCCGAGCTCTCTCAGTCTAAGCGCGACCCTGGCGGCGCAGTTCCAAATATAGGACCCAATGGGTTGCATATCGAGCATCGTCTCCAGGCCTGCCTGCGGTGCGGATGTCAGCGTCCCTGTGATCCCGACACACCTTCGTAATCTTTTCCCTAATATCTTTCATTAGAGACCCATATTGTTATGGTTCGGAATATTTAAAAGATGATTTTTATTCTATAATAAGGACTCAATTAGACCTTAGGTTAGGTATGTTTAGAGAGGCAGTCTTTTAACAGACTCACTTAGACCATTACTTATACTTATTGTGATTCCACAGGAGCGATAGACCGAAGTCAATGGTGGAAATGGAACCCACGATCCCTGCAATGGTAATCAAAGCATGTACCAACTTGGCTACCGGGGCGCTCTTGACTAGACCTTACTTGATGTACTTATGAGATTAGAAATGCTCTCTATGCTGATACCAGCATACTTTAAACTTTTTACCGTCTGCATTCAACACAAAATGTTTGTTGTTTTAGCAAAAAAATTATTGCTGTCTTCTTCAAATCAGATACTCATGCTGTTACTAGAATGTCTTTAGATGCTCAAGGCTGAAAAAAGTTTGTTTACAAAATCTTAAGGGTGTTAAATTCTTTAAATCAAGCTGAGTCTTGCTTTTGTCTATTTATAATTGTCGATCGCTAATTCCGATAAGTCTCTGGAGTGGATAGCCAATCTTAGAGGTTTAATGTTTTCTAATGTTATAAATATTTGTATAACTTGATTTGCAAGACATTGCGAAAACACATCATACGCTCTTGAACACGCTTAGAGTTGGAACTGGGTTATTTTCGGAAATGATTCAGTGATCATTTCAATGACGATACCTATGTATATTAGCTTGTCTAATTAATATTCATAAGTTTGTTAAATTAAACGATTGCAACAAAATCGGGTGTTATGTTTCTATACCCTATACCACTAATGTGGAATATGGTATGGTTTTGTAACATCCAGAAATAGGAGACACTTTGCAAGTGCTTGTGCTTGTGCTCGTGCATGTGCTCTTGCTTTAAATTACAAAAGATTGCCAAGCTCTTTTGCCTTTGGAAGGATCCGGTTCCGACCTTACTTCGTTCTTGTCAGGGTGCCCTGCATATTCAGTAAATGGAATGTCTCTATTTTGCTAAGATTCTCACAATATTCTTATTTAAGAAGCGTTGTTCCTTTTACCATGGGATGGGATTATACTTATTTCGTCACTCCGTTTGTACCACATTAAAATGTTGATCAGAGTCCCAACAAAGTATATGTATTTATCGTCTTGACATTCAAAGTCAATTGGCGCAATGTCCGTCCGTCTGTCCAAAGCACGCAAACTTTCGAGGAATAAGGCTGGGCATTTGAAATTTTGCACAAATACTTCCTAGGCCATTTCCGTTCATATTTTGATACAGCTGCCATCTAAAACGATCTCCAGATTTGACTTCTGAAGCCTCAGCAATTACTACCCGATTTGGTTGAAATTTTGCACGTTAAAATTTTCTGTGACTTCCAACCGTTGGGATTGTAAATGGGCTATTTCGGTGTATATTTTGATATAGCTGTTGATTTCTTGAGCCTCTAGAGGGCGCAATTCTCATGCGATGAAATCATTGGCTGAAATTTTTCATATAGTGTTTTTTGATAACTTGCAATAACTCTACCAAGTATGCTTCAAATAGTTTTATAACCTGATATAGCTACCATGTAAACCGATCTCCAGATTTGACTTCTTGAGCCTCTAGAAGGCACAATTACCACCCGATTTGGTTGAAATTATGCACGTAGAAATTTTCTGTATTTTCTGTGGCTTCCAATCGTTGGGATTATAAATAAATCCGATTGGCTGAAATTTTCACAAGGTGTTTTTATACCCACCACCGTAGGATAGGGGGTATATTCATTTAGTCATCACGTTTGCAACACATCGAAATATCAATTTCCGACCCTACAAAGTATATATATTTTGGATCGTCGCTGAAATTTGAAACAGTGGGTAGTTTTAGGCCTCTCAACTTCGGACCCAGATATGGTTCAGATCGGACTATATATAGATATAGCTGCCATATAGACCGATCTGCCGATAAAGGGTCTGAAGCCCATAAAAGCTTTTCTCTTTAACCGATTTCGCTGAAATTTAAAACAGTGGGTTATTTTAAGCCTTCCTGACATCTGACCTAAGTATGGTTCAGATCGGGCTATATTTAGATATAGCTGCCATATAGGCCGATCTCCCGACAAAGGGTCTGGAGCCCATAAAGCTTTATTTTTTCACAGATTTCGCTGAAATTTGAAACAGTGAGTAGTTTTAGGCCTCCTAACATAGGACCCAAATATGGTTCAGATCGGACTATATTTAGATAGAGCCGCCATATAGACCGATCTGCCGATAATGGGTCTGAAGCCCATAAAAGCTTTATTTTTTAACCGATTTCGCTGAAATTTAAAACAGTGAGTAGTTTTAGGCCTCCCAACATAGGACCCATATTTGGTTCAGATCCGATTATATTAAGATATAGCTGCCATATAGACCGATTTGCTGATAAGGGGTCTAAAGCCCATAAAAGCTTAATTTTTTTAACCGACTTCGCTGAAATTTGAAACAGTGGGTAGTTTTAAGTCTCCCGACATCTGACCAAAATATGGTTCAGATGGGACTTTATTTAGATATACCTGCCATATACACCGATCTGCCGATAAGGGGTCTGAAGCCCATAAAAGCTTTATTTATTGCCCAATTTCGCTGAAATTTGAAACAGTGGGTTATTTTAAGCTTCCCGACATCTGACCTTAGTATGGTTCAGATCGGACTATGTATAGTTATAGCCGCCATATAGACCGATCTCCCGATAAAGGGTCTGCAGGCCATAAAGTTTTATTTTTTAACATATCTATATTTAGATATAGCTGCCATATAGACCGATCTGCCGATAAAGGGTCTGAAGCCCATAAAAGCTTTAGTTTTTATCCGATTTCGCTGAAATTTGAAACAGTGGGTAGTTTTAGGTCTTCCGACATCTAACCTTGGTTTGGTCCAGATCGGACTATATTTAGATATAGCTGTCATATAGACCGATCTCCCGATTAAGAGGCTGAAGCCCATAAAAGTCCTATTCATTACCCGATTTCGCTGAAATTTGAAACAGTGGGTAGGTGAAGGTCTCCCGACATCCGCCCCAAATATGGTTTGGATCGGACTATATTAAGATATAACTGCCATATTGACCGATCTCCCGATAAAGGGTCTGAAGCCCATAAAAGCATTATTTTTTATCCAGTTTGAAACAGCGAGTACTTTTAGGCCACCCGCCATCCGACCTAGATATGATTCAGATCGGACTGTATTTAGATATAGCTGTCATATAGGGTCCGGTTAAGGGTCTGAAGCTCATAAAATATTTATTTGTGTTGAAGTTTGAAATACAACATTCAAGAGTGACTTATATTTATAAGAGCACTCAATGCCCGTGCCGAATTTGGATGCATAAGTTAACCAATTCTCATCGGTTTGTGACGAAAGGGGGTTTACATATATATCCGAGGTGGTGGGTATGCTAAGTTCGGCCCGGCCGAACTTAATGCCTGTTTACTTGTTTTTACTTCCAATATGTATACCAAGTGTGGTCCAAATAGGTTTATAACCTGATACCGCTGCAATTTGATTTGACGTCTTGCTGCAGTAATCGATTTAGATCTTCTATTTGAGACATGTTGCATATTTTGTTCTAAACACTAGCTATTGTTTTCATTGTATAAAATGTTATTCGTCATTGGTATTATCTCTCTCTCTCTCTCTCTCTCTCTCTGCATTTAGAATTTAAAGAGGTTGGTGAATTTATCTGTCACTTCTGGTTAGTTTGTTATAAGCAAAGTAAGTGTCTGTCTAACGCTTAAAAAAGCGAAATCCACTTATACTCAAGTCACGTTATACTTTATTTATTTCAAAATGGATTTCTGATTTCGTTTTCAACACATTCCGCTTGTTTAATAGCGAAGAGGTTTATTATCATAAATTATTCGACCAAACCTGCTTTAGTTTAACACATTTTGAAAGACCATCTCCTCTCCGTCACCCACCTAGGCATTGAGTATGATACCACCAGCAGCACCACCACTCATTAGTTCGAAATTTGGTTAATGTCATCCCATAGTTGAGCACAAATAAATAAAGCAATAATCACCGAAATGGTGCAAAGTGTATTCAGCTGCTTTTAAATGCTAACATCTACCGAAAGTAGCTGTTATCAGAAAATATAATACTAATTGGCCAATTAATCAAAGAGGGAAGTCATTGGCAAAAACAAAAAAATAACAAACAAGTGGACTATTCAAATCACTGTATGTGGATTTTCCAGTTTATATAAAACGATCATGCAAAGAAACCCCCAAAAAACGGAGAGTCCACATGCCCAAGTCCTTTCTTTGGGGCAGCATGAATTGTGGTGGTCATTTTGTTTTTTTTTTTTTTTTTTTGGCCAAATGACCCCTTAGAGCCAATTGCTGAATGGAAAGAATGAATGGCAGCATTGTTGTTGCCAGTTGGCAGCAGGGCAGATTTTTAATGAGCAACATGGCAGCATAAATTGTGTGTATGTATGTATGTATGTACAAACATTGTTTGTTCGTTGTGTATGTATAGCATAAATGCTTTGTACTTGCAAAAATGACAAGGTCATGGGAGGTGACCTGCTTTTTTGCAATGTGGGCCCGAAACTGGGTCACTTTGAAATGTTCCAACACAATCAAACACCAACACCAACACAACTAGCTGCTGCTGCAAAAAAGTACTTATCATGTGCCTCGGTGTGTGCGTTTTCTCAACACCACTGCCAGCTTAAGGGTTTCCTTATAACCATCAGCAGCAAATGAAATAGCCAACAGCCAACCCCACCCCACTCCACCCAAGCCAAACCTTCTCATACCATACCATGCAACCCCAACCAAGTGTGCCAAGAGTCATAAAGAAAGCAAATATTTACTTGGGCCGCCCAATACAAAACTCAACTATCCATATCGAGTGTAATTGGTGTTAAAAATAAAACAAAACGAAAAGAATAACTGAAAAAGGGCTCAGAGATGGATGAGAGGAAGGAAAAACAAAAAACGCAAACTGAAACTGGGTCGCAGTAGGTTTATGGCTAGTCGACTTCAATGGACATTCGAATGGAAATTAAAATCAAAATCAATGGCATACAAAAAATTGCAGGGTTACACTTGATGTGCCTTAAAATTGAATGAACGGCACGGCGATATTTTAGGCAATGACGTACTCAAATAATAAATTCACACAAAATTATTTGGGATAAAGGTAGACCCATTGATAAGTATACCGATCGACTTAGAATCACTTTCTTCTTCGATTTAGATTTTGGAAAATTTTGAACAATGTCTACTTTTATGACTGTGGTCCAGTTTTGGTTGAAATCAGCTTGGATTTAGATATAGCTCCCATATATGTGTTTCATTCGATTTTAACTACTACTGAATTTAGGAAGCAAGAGTTACTTCTCCCATGGCAATGAGTGCAATCCGATTATAGTTTAAGCTCAATGATAAGGGACTGCTTGTTAGAGAAGTTTTAACATGACAGAATACCTCACAAATGTAGCCAGCATTAGTAAGGGGATAATGGCCGCTTAAAATTTGCGGATGTTCAGGGTGGGATATGAAGCCAGGCGTTCGGCGGACATTCTAATCTCCGCGCCACGGTGACATCCGCCGATTTTAACCAATTCTGCCATAATTTGGTCCATTGTTAGCGGATTCTGACTAAATTCAACTCGAAAGTTTATTTTATCTCTCTTATATGTACGGACATTCATCAGCATCGGTTTGGATTCAGATATAGCTCCCACATCTATTTTCGTCCGGTTTTAACTAATATTGCAATGTTTTGGTGATTTGTTAACCGATCCTCCCGAAATTGGGCACGCAGGTTTGTCTTATGGTTTCTCTTAGGAGGCCGCCGTAGCGCAGAGGTTAGCATGTCCTCCTATAATGCCGAACGCCTGGGTTCGAATCCTGGCGAGACTATCAGAAAAAAAACTTTTAGCGGCGGTTTTTACCTCCCATTTGCCATGTAAAACCTCTCTCCAAAGAGGTGTCGCACTGCGGCACGCCGTTTGGACTCGGTTGTAAAAGGGAGGCCCCATATCATTGAGCTTGTGAAGGTAGTTTGAAAAAAATACAACTTTAGGAATTTCAGCCAAATAATCTTAGGGTGCTCCGCCAGTCAATATCCGAGATCGGTAGTAGATCGGAAGTATATTGCAAGCGTCTAGCTTTACTCAGACAGACAGACGGACGGACGTGGCTAGATCGACTTGAAATGCCTCGGGGACACATAATATATACGTTTATAGGTTCTTAGACCGATTTTTCGATGTGTTACAAACGGAATGACGAAGTTCATATACCCCCATTCTATGGTAGAGGGTATAAAAATGAAGCCTTAATAGAAAATTTTTACCGCATTGGCATCTGGCTTATTATCAGGCAGCCACTGTGAGGACACAAGGAAGTGCCGAACATGAGTTTATAGTCATTCTTGGTTTACACGTGCTATGTGTTATGGTGCCGAATCTTATTGGCTCGTCAATAATCTACGACAGAAATGTTTGCGTACCTCGACTCCAAAGCAGTGTTTTTGATAATAAGTCGCATTTGATTGGATGCCAGCCTCGATGAAGACATTTGGAGGAGCGGCCAATGGCGGTTTCAGCTGCCCCAACCATCACTTGAGATGGAAAATTATTTCGGTTGATCTCGTACGTGCGCTCAGTTAGCTATTCAAACTCCTTAGGGGAGTTGACCAATTGGGAAATTGTTTTCGCCAGAAAACACTTTATCCAGCAATGCACCACGTTTATGAAAGCGCAGCAACTGCTTTGATCTTTTCTTTGGTCAATATATGTGTGTTGCATACATCTTGACGTATGTTGCATCCTTTCACGGTATATTTTTTATATATTTAAACATTTGTTTGCCACTACTGCTTGTATTTCGTTGAATTCGAACCTTCACTTGCCAAATCATTTCAGGGGTAGTTGCGGTTTTTTTTTTGAACCACCACCATGGCGTTTAACAACACTGCCAGCATAATTTTAATGATGTTTATCATGATACTCACACATTTTGTTCACTTTGAGGTGTTTGAGTTCGCCAACAATAGCCTATTGTGATTTTCCAACCAACAAATCTCAAACACAATATTAGGCTTGAACTCCATCACAAATAACTTTCTTTCTAAATAAACTCGGAAGCAAATGCTTTTGGCGTCCTGTAAACAATATAATGAGCTTTCTGGTTTGATCGTGCCAGCCACTCTGTATACACATTGAATATGTTTTATTTTAGTCCTATCCAGTGCAAGTTGAATGTTCCGAAAATAAAACTCCTGGGCAAAGTTGTCCCAAGAATAGTTATCGATATTAGGGGATAACAGTATAGGCATTTCCGTTATAAAGTACTAAAATATAACACGGCAATTATTTTCTCTTGATCGTAGAAAAAAATCGAAAATTTTCTCCTTTCACCTTATCGATTTGTAAAAACAAAAATATTTCTTAAAATAAATACTCGTTTGGTGTGGACAATGTTATCGGTCATTGAAATTTTGTCATTGAAAACGCCAAAGCGAAACCAAACAACCTTTAGATTTTATTTGTAATATTATCGGCACTTTGGCAAATCCAGAGATAAAAATGTATTCAACTTTTTCCCTGATAACGAAAAGTGATTTGGGACTAAAAACAAAATACGATATGATGTATTGTTGTTTACAAAATATTGAAGCAATATTGCAAACTAAGGAGACAATTGGGTTGTTTTATTTACCAAGTCTAGCGGATTAGCTAGGTTATAGATAAAAAAGACGCTCTTCCCGCTAAATGCTTTGCATTATAACATTGGAAACACTAATGCTATGTCTTCATTGACTCGTTTTCCTCATGACGTTTTGAAAAACATCTCATCTGTTCACACTAGTTGAGATGTTTTAGAAATTGCTCTTTTTCACTCTCCAACATAAATGGTATGATGCACTATTGTTAAGATTTATTATACCCTCCACAATAGGATGGGGGTATACTAATTTTGTCATTCTGTTTGTAAATCCTCGAAATATTCGACTAAAACCCCATAAAGTACATATATTATTGTTCGTCGTCTGTCTGTCGAAAGCAGGCTAACTTTCGAAGGAGTAAAGCCATCCGCTTGAAATTTTGCACAAATACTTCTTATTTGTGTAGGTCGGTTGGTTGGTTGTAAATGGGCCATATCGGTCCATGTTTTGATATAGCTGCCATATAAACCGATCTTGGGTCTTGACTTCTTAAGGCTCTAGAGAGCGCAATTCTTATCCGATTAGAATGAAATTTTGCACGACGTGTTTTGTTATGATATCCAATAACTGTGCTAAGTATGGTTCAAATCGGTCCCTAACCTGATATAGCTGTCATATAAACCGATCTTGGGTCTTGACTTCTTAAGCCTCTAGAGAGCGCACCGATTTGAACCATACTTGACACAGTTATTGGATATCATCACAAAATACTACGTGGAAAAATTTATTCCAATCGGATAAGAACGATTGGAATAAATTTTTCCACGTAGTATTTTGTGATGATATCCAATAACTGTGTCAAGTATGGTTCAAATCGGTCCATAACCTGATATATCTGTCATAGAAACAGATCTGAGGACTGGACTTCTTGAGCTTCTAGAGGGCGCAATTTCTATCCGATTTGGCTGAATTTTTGCATGACGTATTTTATTCTTACATTCAACAACTGTGCCAAGTATGGTTCAAATCGGTTCATAACCTGATATAGCTGTCATATAAACCGATCTGGAATCTTGACTTCTTGAGCCTCTATAGGTCGCAATTATTATCCAATTTGCCTGAAATTTTGTACGACGGATTCTCTCATGACCATCAACATACGTGTTTATTATGGTCTAAATCGGTCTATAGCCCGATACAGATCCCATATAAATCGTTCTCTCTATTTTACTTCTGGAGCCCCCAAAGGGTGCAATTCTTATTCGAATTGGCTGACATTTTACACAGGTCTCCAACATATAATTTAATTGTGGTCCAAACCGGACCATATCTTGATATCGCTCTAATAGCAGAGCAAATCTTTTCTTATATCCTGTTTTGCCTAAGAACAGATGCCTGAAAAAGAACTCGACAAATGCGATCCATGGTGGAGGGTATATAAGATTCGGCCCGGCCGAACATAGTACGCTTTTACTTGTTGTTTTTATACCCATCCACCGATTTAGGGTCTTAGGCCCATAGAATATTATCCGATTTTGCTGAAATTTGGGACAGTGAGTTGTCTTAGGCCCTTCGACATCTTTTTTAAATTTGGCCGTGATCAGTTCAGATTTGGATATATTGTAGCTGTCATATAGACCGGTGTCTCGATTTAAGGTTTTTGGGCCCATAGAGGCCACATTTATTTGGGACAGTGAGTTGCCTTAAGCCCTTCGACATCCTTCGTCAATTTGGCCCAGATCGGTTTACATTTGGATATAACTGCCATATAGACCGATCCTCCGATTTAGGGTCTTAGTTCCATAAAAGCCACATTTATTATCCGATTTTGCTGAAATTTAGGACAGTGAGTTGTGTTAGGCTCCTCGACATACTTCTTCAATTAGGCCCTGATCGTTTCACATTTGGATATAGCTGCCATATAGACCGCTGTCTCAATTTAAGGTTTTAGGCCCATAAAGGCGCATTTATTGTCTGATTTTGCTGAAATTTGGAACAGTGAGTTGTCTTAGGCCCTTCGACATCCTTCGTTAATATCGCCCAGATCGGTCCAGATTTGGATATTGCTGCCATATAGACCGATGTCTCGATTTGAGGTTTTAGGCCCATAAAAGGCGCATTTATTATCCGATTTTACTGAAATTTCGGACAGTGAGTTGTCTTAAGTCCCTCGATATCTTCCTTTAATTTGGCCCTGATCAGTTCAGATTTGGATATAGCTGCCATATAGACCGATGTCTCTATTTAAGGTTTTAGGTTCATAAAAGGCGCATTTATTATCCGATTTTGCTGAAATTTGGGACAGTGAGTTGTCTTAGGCCCCTCGATATCTTTCTCCAATTTGGCCCTGATCGTTTCAGATTTGTTTATAGCTGCCATATAGACCGATATCTCGATTTAAGGTTTTAGGCCCATAAAAGGCGCATTTATTATCCGATTTTGCTGAAAATTGGGACAGTGAGTTGTCTTAAGCCCTTCGACATCCTTCTTCAATTTGGCCCTGATCGGTTCAGATTTGTTTATAGCTGCCATATAGACCGATATCTCGATTTAAGGTTTTAGGCCCATAAAGGGCGCATTTATTGTCCGATTTTGCTGAAATTTTGGAACAGTGAGTTGTGTTAGGCTCTTCAACATTTTTTTTTAATTAGGCCCAAATCGGTCCAGATTTGGATATAGCTGCCATATAGACCGATATCTCGTTTTAAAGTCTTGGTCGCATAAAAGGCGCATTTATAATACGATTTCACTGAAATATGACACAGAGACTTTTGTTAGGCTTTTCGACATCCGTGTCGTATATTGTTCAGATCGGTTTAGTTTTTAGATATAGCTACTGTACTTATTTTTATTTAGTCGAAATCGGAACATATTTCGATATAACTGCTATGGGACATAAGGTATGCAATTTTCACCGAATTTTGATGGAAGGTGGTTTACATATACACCCGAGGTGGTGGGTATCCAAAGTTCGGCACGGCCGAACTTAATGCTTTTTACTTGTTAGAGTTTACTTTATAGTTTTTAGAGCGCATAACAAGTTGATTACTGGCGTAGGTGTATGTCCATAGTGGCATGGGGCGGATTAATATCTGCCCCACTTTTTCAACCTCACCTAACCTTTAACACCAACTAGTCATGTCGTTTTCTCCTTATACTTATATAGTAGTTCAATAACTATTTTTATTATACCACTATTGTTTTAACATTACAATATAACTTACATTACACTTTGTCTCATTGCAGGAACCCATTGAATTGAAGAAACGCTTGGAAGAAGTGCGTCTGCTTGAATCGCGACGCTCAGCACGCTTAGCCGATCAGGATACAGATTTTGCACGTTTAGCCGACATGGGTGGAGACAGACGCAAGCCATCACACAGTATTGAGGTGCCATTATCAGCCACGCCCCAGCACAAGTAAGTGTTTAATTAATCGAAAAGCAATATTGAAAAAAGAAGAAAAAAAACGAAACAACGAAAAACAAACAGAGAATTATTTTCGCTTTTTTTATTTATTGCTCACAATTTAAAATTGTTATTGGATGAAAATGAAACAAAAAAGAAAAGTTATGTAAATTGTAAAAATCAACACATCAATACAAATAAAAAAGCCAGGGAAATAAACAACACTCGGCAAACGATGGTCTATGAAACAAAGACTAGAGGTATGAGGCGGTGGTTACAGTACAGGAACCCCTAGAATAAACAAGAGAATATAAATAAATACTAGTAATAAATGAATTATACAAAAAAAAAAAAAAAATGAATGCTGCCCCTTGTGGGGGTACATTCACATAAACGCTCATGTGTATATGTTAGCATGGACGTCGCAACTTTTTAAGCGTTCCAGTGCGAGTGCCAGTGAACGATAGTTTTCTAATTTAACAGCAACACATATTTCTTTTTCTTTCTTCTCTTTTATATTTTTTTTGCTTTCATTTGTTTTTAACAACAACATAACACACAAAAAGTCGTAATTAAAACAAAGACACCAATTAATATGAAGGAATAACAAAAACAAAATAATTACAATTAAGTCGCAATTTGCTATCTTATCTCTTCGTTACTATGCATGTTGTAATTGTGGGGAACTTCAAATGTGCGATTTATGTGCCAGCGTTCTTACACAATAACGTCGCGCCAGGCTGCATGGGAGCAGCCGGGAACACTAAAATGAAATGAATTTCTAAGCCTAGGCTTTTAACAAGCAGACAATGTCAAGGCATGCCACAGATATGTTACCATTGAGGAATAATTTATTATGCACTCGTCATAGACACTTGAAAAGTTGATTTTATTGCAATGGGAAACACAAAGAATTCATTTTTTATATGTTTTTGTCTACCACAAGGAAATACAAGAACAGCTGAAATACACACTGCGAGAAGTTCATAAGCGGAGCGTTCGATTTTTGAAATTATTTCAAAACCAGTAAGGAAAGGCAAAAGTCGGGCGATGCCGACTATATAATACCCTACACCACCTAGTGCATCCAGTACCTTTTATATGTAGAGCTCATCTCGAAATTTAGTCAGACTTTAGTTTGGATACCAATTGAAATAGCAATTTAGAACCTTGTAAGATTTTCCTCTCCACAGGACAAAAGATTTGCATTTCCACATCTTTCATAGGCCATATCGGATAAAAGATTATATGGGAGTTATATCGAAACCTGTGCCAATTTTAATGACACATACTGGGGCATGAAATAGAACATCTCACGCCCTATATTGTAGAGATATGACCAAAATTATGGGTTTTACTGCCTTAAAAGTTCATATCGGATGAAACATACACATTGGAGCTATATCTAAATTAGGACTGATTTTGAATGAAATTTTGCGCACGTATTGCAATTTAAACGTCTCATGCAAAATCGGACGAAAATTGTGGATTCTACAGCCTTAAAATGCCAATTCGGATGAACGACATATATGGGAGCTATATCTAAATCTAAACCGATTTTTATGAAATTTTGCAAATACAGTCACAAAAACGACTCCACGCCAAATTTGGTGAAGATCGGACCAAAATTGTGGCTTCTACAGCTTTAATAGTTCAAATCACATGAAAGACCTGTAACAAAACAGTCCGTGCCGATTTTCATGAAATTTTGCACACACATAAAGATGTCAAATAAAATACTTCAAGCCAAATTTTGTAGAGATCGGTAAAAAATTGTGGCTTCTACAGCCTTAAAAGGCTATATCGGATGAATGATATGTATGGGAGCTATATCTAAATCTGAACCGATTTTCATGAAATTTTCCACACATATTAGGACGTCAAATAAAACACCTCGCGTAAAATATTTTAAAGATCGGACTCAAACTGTGGCTTTTACAGCCTTAAAAGTAAATATCGGATGAAAGATATATATGGGAGCTATATCTAAATCTGAACCGACTTTTATAAGATTTTGCACACATACGTAGACCTCAAAAAAAGTATCCAATGCCGAATTTTGTGAAGATCGGACCAATATTGTGGCTTCTACAGCCTTAAACGTCCAGATCGGATGAAAAATATATATGGGAGCTATATCTAAATCTGAACCGATTTTTTTCAAAATCAATAGCATTTGTTCTTGGGACAAAAAAGTGACATGTGCAAAATTTCGTGACAATCAGACAGCAAATACGACCTGCACTTTGATTACAAGAATACATGTACTCGTAGACGGACATGGCTAAATCGACTCAGAAAGTGATTCTGAGTCGATCGGTATATTTATCAATGGGTTTTCTCCTTCTTAGCGTTGCAAACAAATGCACAAAGTGGTGGTATAGGGTATTATAGATTTGTGATTTAGGGCGTGCCCCCAAATTGTATATCAAATTCTTTTTCAACTCTCAAATACCTTTCATTTGAGTCCCATATTGCCATAATGGGTCAATTAATCTGTTTTGGGTGGCGTTTTTGGTGTAAGGGGGACATCAACAAATTATATAACCGTTATCTAAAAATTATATAACCTATGTTTCCTTTTTTGATTCTAAGGAACAAACAAACAAATCGAGTCTTATATAGTCATGATGGGTCATATGTCCATTTGGGGAGTTTTTAGGGGGGTAGGATGACCCCCTACACTTCGATCAGATTCGTAATCTACTCCCGAATACCTTTCATTTAAGCCCCACATTGATATGGACGACCAATTTTTCTGTTTTTAGACATTTTGGGGTTAGTGCGACTTCCTGGGTACTTGGAGCCAATTTTTAATACCATATTCGTATTCTATTCTTCTCTTCCATTTGATATCCATATTGTCTATATCGGTCCACTTGTGATTTTGGGTGGTATTTTTGGGGTAACGGGAAGGGTCCGCCCCCTTCCGATATCGTCCTTTCTTCTTCCTGACCATATTCGTTATCTACTCCCGAATACCTTTCATTTGAGTCCCATATAGTCATGATTGTCAAATAAACCTATTTTAAGGGGTTTTGGGGCTGGGGCGGTCCCCCAGGTACTTGGACCCAATTTTTATTATGAAATTCGTACTCTACTCTTGAATACCTTTCATTTGAATCCCATATTGTCCCGATCGCTCTACTTTTATTTTTGGGTAATACTTTAGGAATAAAGGGGAGGGTCTGTCTGTCTCCCGATATCAAAAAATTATATAGCCTATGTTTCTTTCCAGACCAACCTACACAATCTGTGAGAATTGCAAGGTAATCGGTTCAGCCGTTTTTGAGTCTATACGGAACAAACAAGCAAACAAACCCAAATTGAATTTTATATATTAAAGAAGATTCTTTCTTTCCCTATAAAGAGATAGTGGTCAAAGAACTTGACAAATACAATACATGGTGGAGGGTATATAAGATTGGGCATGGTCGAACTTGGCACGCTTTTACTTGCTTCTAATTGATTTTCAATTAACCAATTGTGAACCCCTTCACAGTTTAATGGATTGTAAACTGCAATTCGAAAGTCATTTGGGGTTCAAGCATGATGAGGCCTTTACAAATGACGCCTCAATAAAAATTCATTATGTGTATACTGTGGCTCCAAATGATATGGAAACACTTAAAGTCATCGACCAGCAGCCATGTTATTACGCAGCTACAATATTTCATTATACCCACCACCAAAGAATAGGGGGTATATTCATTTAGTCATTCAGTGTGTAACACATGGCAATATCCATTTTGCTGACCCTACAAAGTATATATATTTCGGATCGTTGTAAAATTCTAAGACGATTTAACGATATTCGTGTGTCTTCAGTTGTAATCATGCTACAGTCTTTAAAAATGGAGATATTGAGTTGAAATTTTGCACAGACTCGTATTCATGTTTGAAAATGCAACGAGTTGGCTTAAAACTTCTCCTTGAATGAGGATTTTTATGGACGTAATGATAGCGCTTTTCTCCCAAATTCGTTTGCTGGGATGTGTTTACATGCAAGTCTATTGCACTTCTCATGCCATTCCATTCCATTCTTAAGGCAGCTGATAGTCGTAGTAAATACTCGATTCCACATATTTATAAATTAAATTATTTCACAGACGTCGCGACGACATCTAATGCGCCGTATTCCAATACGGAAAGCCAAGTAGTTGGCATTATTATTTTTCTATTGCTAGTGATAAGAGTTTTGCAAGCACTCATACGAAATATTTCTACTTGCTAAATTGCAACCAAAACAAAGCACAAATTAAAAAAAAATGCTGCCTTAGTACATAGCAAATGCAAATGCTTTTTCAAAAAGAAAGAAATGCAGTCACTTAACCAAGGCCCGATTTCCTTTTGCGCTCTCTTTCCTTACCACACTCTCACTTTGATGGCAATCAAGCAATGAAAATTAACTGTCACAACGACAATAAAAACAAAACGTGGCAATAACGACAGTGATAACGCTGCATCTAAAGCCGGCCACTTTCCCAATTGGTATTCAAATCAAGCTAAACTAAATTCAACAAACAACAAGTAAACAAACTTTGGATAATCTTTTGATATTTACCATCCTATTTCATTATAACTCCACTACTATGCAAATTTTGCCCATGAACAATCCACTAAGCAACAGGGGCAAACTTCTCACATACCAATGAGTGCAGTCCGATTCAAGTTTAAGCTCAATGATAAGGGCCGCAGTGCGACACCTCTTTGGAGAGAAGTTTTACATGGCATAGTATCTCACAAATGTTGCCAGCATTAGGAGGGGAAACCACCGCGGAAAATTTTTCTGATGGTCTCGCCCCGACTCGAACCCAGGCGTTCAGCGTCATAGGCGGATAGTCTAATCTGTGCGCTACAGTGGCCACCACTACCATATCAATGGCCATATCCAAACGTGGGCTGATCAACTTCATATTTGATTCAGGCACTAAAAAGCCTTGTACAAGTCACAGTTTCAGTTAAATCTGGCCTAAATCGCAAAATCTTTTTTGAAATACGTTCCGATCTGAACCGTAATTGGCCTTTAATGGGCTTAAAACCCTAAATTGAAAGATCGGTCTATATGACAGCTAGATCCAAATAAGGTCCGATCTAGATCATATTCGCGACAGATGTTAGGAGTCTCAATACAATTCACTGTTCCAATTTCAGCGAAATCAGATAATTATTACGCCTTTTATGGGCCTTAGACCCCTAATCGAAAGATTTGTGTAAAAGACAGCTATAACAAAATATTGTCCTACCATATTTGGTTTGAATATTGCGAGTCTTGATACAACTCGCCGTTTCAAATTTCATCGAAATCAGACAATGATTACGTCTTTTATGGACTTAATACCGTTTAACGGAAGATCGGTTGTTGTTGTTGTTGTTGTAGCAGTGTGTTGTACACTGAGGCGGCAGCCCTTGCCGATGGATAACTCCATCGGGTCAATCCGGTACGTACAACCGGCTGCCATGGGATTGAAGATCGGTCTTATTACAACGTGTTTTTTCTTTTTCAAATTTCAGCGAAATCGGATCTGGAGCATATTCGGGAAAGACGTTGGGACTGTTTCATATTTTAGGGAAATCAGACAATAAATGCGCCTTTTGTGAGCTTATAACCCTTAATCGGCATAAATCTAAATATGGTCCGATTGCCCATTCAAAAACTTAACCTACATATAGAAAAAACTATACTACGGCCCTGGTGATGGATATAAAAGGATAATAAAAAACTTTTGGAATTTAATACGACACAGTTAGATCATGTAGAAGTCGTAAGACCGTGCTATGTTTGGGATGGCCGAATCTTGGCAACCCACCACCATGGATTCTGCTAAAATTTTAACTAAGGTGAAGGGAAACAATAACTTCTAGGAGCCGTTAAGTCTTATCAGTAGACCGGTTTATATGGGAACTATGTCAAGTTACAGACCGACTTGTACCATGCCGAAAACGGTTGTTTGAAGACGTAACATATTGTATATCATGTTGTTAACCGATTTGGACCAAACATGGCGGTCTTCAAAGAACACTTTCTGCGTTGCGCAAAAGTTAGCATATCTGTCTTTGAAACAATTAAAACAATTTTTTTCAGCGTTAGTTATCCCCTCCTAAAGCTGGCGACATTTGTGAGGTACTCTGCCATGCATAGAGGTACTATGCTATGCGACACACCATTCGGACTCGGCTTTAAAAAGGAGGTACCTTATCAATGCATTGATTATACTCAACGATATTTGCTTTTCAAAATAGCAAACAAGTTTGCTGTTTCAGCAAACAAAAGGCTGCTGTTTTAGCAAACCGTGCAGCCTGCTATTTCAACTAACAAAATCAGTTGTTTCAGAATTTGTTTTGTTTTGTTTTGTTTTGTTTTGTTTTGTTTTGTTTTGTTTTGTTTTGTTTTGTTTTGTTTTGTTTTGTTTTGTTTTGTTTTGTTTTGTTTTGTTTTGTTTTGTTTTGTTTTGTTTTGTTTTGTTTTGTTTTGTTTTGTTTTGTTTTGTTTTGTTTTGTTTTGTTTTGTTTTGTTTTGTTTTGTTTTGTTTTGTTTTGTTTTGTTTTGTTTTGTTTTGTTTTGTTTTGTTTTGTTTTGTTTTGTTTTGTTTTGTTTTGTTTTGTTTTGTTTTGTTTTGTTTTGTTTTGTTTTGTTTTGTTTTGTTTTGTTTTGTTTTGTTTTGTTTTGTTTTGTTTTGTTTTGTTTTGTTTTGTTTTGTTTTGTTTTGTTTTGTTTTGTTTTGTTTTGTTTTGTTTTGTTTTGTTTTGTTTTGTTTTGTTTTGTTTTGTTTTGTTTTGTTTTGTTTTGTTTTGTTTTGTTTTGTTTTGTTTTGTTTTGTTTTGTTTTGTTTTGTTTTGTTTTGTTTTGTTTTGTTTCACTTAATTTATTTTAGTTTATTCTACTGTTTTTACTCTCATTCTTCATAAATTAAGCAGCAGACTTTGTTTGAAAGCAACAAACATTTTAGCAAGCTGCCTGCTGGTCTGAAATAACAAACATTACGCTACTACAGCAGAACTACTGCTGTAATAACAGCACAATTAGCTATTAACAGTCAGCAGATTTTTTGCTGTGAGTATACAAGTTCCCGACTTCTTAATTATACGATTGCTTTATGCGGGTCATTGATTTTAATTTCCCTTTTCTCTCAGAGATTTTTATTGGTTTGACAAATTATCTTGAGTGTGGTTAGGCCTAAGAAACCTCACCCCTCACTCCCTCACATATGTAAGTGTGTTAAAGAAAAACAGCAATTAATAACAATAATAGTGAATAATAATGAGCATATGATGAGCCGCAATGAGGCGTGCTGGGCAACAGACAGGGTGCTTTGGATTAGGCGAACGGGTGTGGCCCTTATTATGACATCAAAACACGCTTAACTTGTGATAATTGCTGGCTGCGTAGAAACACACACACATACCAATGGACAAGGGGGAGGCAAAGAGAGATGCCTAACCAAGACTTTTCAGCTGTGCCATGGGCTATGTGAATCTATCCAAACATTCATCCATATGATCATTTTGGCCTATAGTCAATCTAAGGCTATTTGTTATTGTTATTATTATTGAAACATACTCGCAAAGTGCTGTCATGGACAAATTTATAATCTATTGCGTTGTAATGTTGCAATTGAAATTGTCTTGCAAACAGAGCCTTCTTTCAGAGCAACTCATAACCACACAGCCGATGAGTAGTATGAAGATGATGATAATGATGCCGATGCCGATGTCGATGCCGATGCTATTGACGGCCACGATGACTTGTGATTGCATATGACTTTGTATCCACCATAGACATTCAAGCATACATGGATCCATCCATTTATCTCTGTGGCCATTGTAAATGTTAATGTGTTCCATTATTTGTGCTGTCTATGCCAGTGTGGGCTTTCAGAAAGTGCGTGTCTAATAGTCCATACCACAAACCCCACCCTTCTGTATGGCGAACGATGGGAGACCCATTGGAATGTCCGTCCAGCCTATTCAATTGAATTTTAATGAATTGAAATTCAATTAGAAATTCCATTAATTTGAAATTGGAAGACTTTTCCGTCTTTAGGATAAATAAACTTTAGTTGCCATTACTATATAGCAATTTGCTGATCTCTGATGTAATTTTCCAACGGCGAATGGTTCTCGATTTTGTTTTTTTTCCAATTGAATTGTTTATTTAACTTTCATTGCACAAAATGCAAAGATTATTGTAAACAATGGAGAAGAATACAAAAAGTTCAACGAATTTTCAATACCCTAAAAGTTCTTTCAGAGGAAGAGTTGAATGGGGAGAACTTTTTTTAATATTACCATTTATGTTAAGCAAATAAATTTAAAAAAATTCTTTACTCAAAATCGAGTTGCAATAGATAAAAATGAAATGTGCACCATGTACGTCTGTATGGTGATTAGGGTAAAATTTATAGATTTGTCCCTTATGCATTTTTTACTTTGATAGATAATTTTTTTTACAAAATTCGCAATGTTTGTGGCCCTTTTAGTTCTCTTCTTGTCGTTTCTTCTGAATTTTTTCATTATTTATCTTGATATTATTTTTAGATTTTTTCTGTTAAATTGCTAGCATAGCTCTGCTAAGCTCGTAACAGGGTGCTGTTAATTGAATGGGTTTGTGTCTCTGCTAGTTAAAGTTAACTTTATCTTCAGGGACATCTTTACGTTCAAATCAGTCAAAATTTAATGCTTATTGGGGCAGTAGCAGATTAATCGGCAGTTCGGTTTATATGCGAACTAAGTCGGGTTATAGACTAATTTGTACCATACTTACAACGGATGCTGGAAGTCATGAGGAAACAATTAATGCTAACTATGAGTATAGTAGATAATAACTATGGCTTTAAAGAGCCCATGATGCAACATGCAACTGTGGACATGCACCTAAGCCAGTTGTGCACCCTTAAGTAACCTCCAAAAGAAAATCTATGTCAGGAATTGTGTACCACAAACTAAATCCTTAATTGTTTTCCTTAATTCAGTTTATGTATGGTATTGTGTCCCCACCTAGGTGCGGGTACAAATTTTGCCCATGAACATTCCATTAAGGAACAGGGGCAAACTTCTCACATATCAATGAGTGCAGTCCGATTCAAGTTTAAGCTCAATGATAGGGGGTCTCCTTTTTATAGCCGAGTCTGAACGGCGGGCCGCAGTGCGACACCTCTTTGGAGAGAAGTTTTACATGGAAAAGTACCTCACAAATGTTGCCAGCTACGAGGGGATAACCGCCGCTGAAATTTTTTTCTGATTGTCTCGCCAGGATTCGAAACCTGGCGGTCAGTACATAGGCGCACATACTAACCTCTGCGCTACCGTGGCCTCCAGTCCTCTGGTATCCACTGTGAAATCATCTGCTCTTTCATTTCCCCTGGCTCCACTATGGCCCGACACCCAAACATTGCGGATAGTGCCATCCTCATAGAAAGCGTTTATGCCCTTCTTACACATCAAGACGTTTCATAACCTACCGTTCTGGTTGTTATTGCCCTGATGCCCAGTTTACTGTCCGAAAAGTTGTTCACACTCGACGTCCTCGCTTAAATACCACACCACCTCACGCCAAGAGCCGTCAATATATGGATGGCACTATCGATGTTTTATTTTTTGTCTAGTTATCGATTGATATTCGACCAGAGTTAAATTTTTTCTAAAATTTAAGAGTTTTCGACTCTGAATATATTCTTTAAGATACATTGCACCTATAGAGGGCGCTTTTCATGCGATTGGTCTACAATTTTGCACAATGATTTCTCTAATGACTACCAACTGATTTTATTAAATTTCATTTTATTCGATATATCGAATGTTGCGATTATCGATAGTTTGCCAGCTCTACTTAAGAACCCATCCGCTACGCAGACGATGTTATAACACTTCTAAGGGATATGTATCGGAACGAGCTATGCAGAAGGGCCGAAAAGGTCTTAATGCACCACGTTTCCTCAAAAAGACGATTTCGATATCTGACAAGGTCAAATACTTAGGTGTGATCTTGGACAGGAAACCGAATTGAAAGTGTCATATTCAGGAGCGTACTGAGAAGGCTCACAGATGTTGGGTACTATGTAGACGGGCCGTAGGCTCGAAATGGGGCCTGGGAGGATGGGATCAGCTCATACCATCGCGGTAAAATCGGGGCGACGATAGGAAACCTGGAAGGAAGGGAAGAGGTTTCCGATCGGATATGTGAGATAAACTTTGAAGTCGAGTGCGAGGCACTGCTGCCATCGGCACTGTCTTGGATTGACGGAATCCTAGTATTGCCATCTGGTAGATCATGTCACACGGATGGATCGAAGCTAGAGGACAGAGTGGGCCTGGGGGTTTATATTGAGAACCCAGGGACTGAGATCTGTTTTAGACTGCCTGACCATAATACGGTCCTGCAGGCGGAGATCCGAACGATCACGGAATGCGTGAAGTGGTGTGGTGCTAACGTGAGGACGTCGAGTGTGAACCACTTTACGGACAGTAAAATTGCCATAAGGTCAATAATAACCGGGACGGTAAGGTCACGAACAGTCTTGCAGTGTAACGCCATCTCAGAGGATGGGAAAGTCCGCATCGTTAGGGTGCCGGGCCATAACGGAGTAAGGGGAAATGAAAGGGCAGACGATTTCGCGGTAAATGCCAGATGACTGCCGTCAATAAACTTGGTTAACCCACAGCCTACGGGTCGAA
This sequence comes from Stomoxys calcitrans, assembly GCF_963082655.1. Lineage (NCBI taxonomy): Eukaryota > Metazoa > Arthropoda > Insecta > Diptera > Muscidae > Stomoxys > Stomoxys calcitrans. The sequence continues at coordinate 164,119,040 of NC_081553.1, read as the reverse complement.
GCAGTGCGAGTTAAGGTAGTGGGCGACGAATGCGCATGCATGAAACGGTCGGTAGGACGGCTAAACTCCTATGGGGGATCCAGATCGTGAGAAGACGAGACTTTTTCTGAAAGGAAGCAAGAAGGAGGTCAGTATAGCTATCAGTATCATAATGGGACACATAGGACTACGAGCTCACTTATGTAAGATCGGTGCGGCAAGTGATACCATGTGTTGGGCATGCGGGGAAGATGATGAGACGTTGGAGCATTACCCGGCTATGGAGATGGCGATCCTCGTCAAGCTCTTACAGGGGAGCAAGCTCGTTCCGGTCTCTAAAACCGAACCCCGAGGGGAACATCATGTCCATTGGTTATTTAAGGGCGCCAATATCTATACCAGTGTGAACTTGGCAACACTTCGTGTCAGCTAAACTGCAGAAATATTGCGTCAATTTTCAAAGATATCAAAGACAGTGTTCAGTTGGTTCGAATAGTTGACTTCGGTTTTCCTTATCATGGTGTAAAAATTCCTAAAATTGATTTGCCATTATGTTCCACACTGTGACATTTTGTTACTATTTTGCAGTTTTCCAATCAAGTTGTTATTTTTTTTTTTATTTAGATTCACTCCCCACCTTCTGCAAGCCAACGAATGCATTTGCAGTTGCATAGCTTTTATGCAATGCGGAAGTTAAATTAAGAATTTGTTTGCTTTTGCTGATTCAGATATCAACTGAGTTGGATCCTCGTTGCTATTGCTGCATGCGTATATTCCAAACACTCAACCATTTTCCATTCACCCGAAGGCGGGGGGGTTTGATTGGTTTGCAGTGATGTTCCATTGTTATTGCCGCCTTCGCTGTGGTGCTCATCGTCAATATTTGTTGCGTTTTACTAATGGGGAAAAGGCGAATAAGCAAGTTATAATACTTTCTGCAACGAAATTTTGCCTATGTGAATGTTTTTCTAAAAATATTCATGCAGATTTCCGACATCGAGCAAAAAATAGTGGCGATGGATGGAAGATGACGATAAGAGTCTGTTATTATTTTTATTTTTCGCCGACATACTCTTGGCAGAAGCCTTGAAAGCAAAATGTGGCACACGTTTTCAACTAGAAATTTGTTATTTCGCCTAGGTGAGCTAGGTGTGGCAAGCGAGGCAGTCGGGCCAAATACATCATCGTTCCCATCTCTATAAATTTGTGTAGTTAAGTATTTAAATGTGTTTATTTATAAGCAGCTGATATTGAAGTGCGGCCATATGTACTTACTTATCTGCAAGAGTATTAGGGTGTAACGATGATTTCAACTCAATGGTTTAAGAATAGAATTTCTTAGGAGCTGCATTTGGCTCAACCCATTATTCCCCTATATGGCTGCATTGTCGGTCTTGTGTTTCTTTTTCTTCGGTCTGTGTTGTTGCTTTTTCCTTTTGTTAGACAAATGGTACAAAAATAAATATTTGTTTTAAATGCTACATTTTACAATAACATTTTAATGCTGCACATTTACATTCTATTTATTTGATTTCCATGGTAATTAGAATAACATGTCTAACACAGTACTCGTACACATGCACTTTTACCTACAGATCAGATGTTTGCTTGGCTAGAGATACATCTTTGATACATGTGTATGTGCTCAGGCTCATATGCTGTTGGTTGTAATCGGAAAGGTTAAAATGAAACATTTTCTAGTCAACATTAGCATACATATGCACATGTTTGTTATGTACATTTTGTGCATTCTGTTGCATCCATTTCATATGAGACCAAATTCCAAATTCCAAACCTGAGCTGATTTCCATCAATCTATAGCCGTATTCATTGTGGCAAGAATTAGTTATGCGTACCAAATCTGGTGATGATTAGACCAGAAATGCGACCTGTATTTAGATAACAAATGAGGTCTTGATTACAAATGAGTCCATCTTGGCGCAAGCTGGCCGCCTATGACGTTGAATGTCTGCGTTCGTATCGGTGCGAGAACATCGGAAACAAGAAAAAACGTACGAACCAAAATAGATTCTGCTAAAAATTTACACAAATTATCTTAGTTGAAAGGGAATGTGTGAATTTTATATTAAGTACCAAATTTCTTTTAAATCAGACGAAACTTATTCTACACTCAACGAAATTTGTTATTTAAAACAGCAAAAATTTTTGCTAAAATAACAGATTTATTTGCTGGAAAAGTAAGCATTACTGTTGTTTCTGCAAACATAAAGCTACTGTTTTAGCAAAAAATTCGCACTGCTATTTCAGACTGAAAAGCCCTATTATTTTAAATAAGACAATTAAGAGCGTGCTAAGAATATTGAATAAGAACTGTTATGCAATTGGTGCTATATCAAGTTATAGTCCGATTCGGACCATAAATGAATGCTGAACATTGTAGAAGGCATTGTGTAATATTTCAGTTCATTCGAATTAGAAATGCTCCTTGTAGGGGCTCGAGAAGCAAAATCGGGAGATAGGTTTGTATTAGAGCTGTATCAAACTATTGTATTAGAGCTGTATCAAACATATTAGACACGTATGTTGTAGGTCATGAGAGAAGCCGTTGTACAAAATTTCAGCCAAATCGGATGACAATTGCGCCCCCTAGAGGCTAAAGAAATCAAGATCCCAGATCGGTTTATATGGCAGCTATATCAGGTTATGTACCGATTTGCGTAACGTCAACGTCTAAGCGCCCGCATCGCGACAAGGTCATTAGCCATCGCCGGAGGATGGGAGCTATAAACACTGATTTAGTCCGTTCTTAGCACGGTTGTTGGTAAACGTAATAGAACCCTACGTGGAAATTTTCAGTCAAATCGTACAACAATTTTGGTTTTTTGGGGCTCAAAATGTCAATTCGGGAGATCGGTTCATATGGAAGCAATGTCAGGTAGACCGATTTGAGCCTTTGGAAGTCGTATCAAAACACACCGTGCAAAATTTCCAACCACCAATTGTTTCCAAGCGGATAACAATTGGTGGTTCTACGGACTAAAAGTCAAATCGAAGGACCAATTTATATGGCAGCTATTAAAAAAATCTGAACCGATATGACCTATTTGCAATCTCCAATGACCTAAAATTACAAGCAATATCTGTTGAAAATTTCTTCTGATATCTTTATGCATTCTCTATCGCGATTTTGGCAGACGGACGGACGGACAGACAGGACTTAGAATGCCAAGACGATCAAGAGTATATATATATTTTATGGGGTTGAACGGAATGACTAGATTCGTAAGCCACCATCCTATGGTAGTGTTAATAAACATTTTTCGGTGGGTATTATACGAATACCTTCACTAATGCTGGCGACAAATGTGTGTTATTCAGTCATGTAAAATGTATCTATCAAATGATATGGCTCTGCTGCAGACCGTTGGGATCGCCAAAAAAAGCAGTTCCCCAATTATTGGGCTTAAACTTGAATCGTACATCACTCGTTGAGAGAAGTAGTAGTTTATTATGACTTCTTTTGATACTCCACTTTTGCCCCACACTGTAATGTCATAACATTGATAACATTTTCATAATAATGGTGGGGTTTCTATCAATGCTTCTTCTTCTCGGTTGTGAGTTTGTTCAATTTTATATGTGCATAAACTGGATAGTAATACGCATTATAGAACGCTCTAAAACAAGTTGACCTCATAACAGCTTTGATAAAATTATTCATTCCGTTCGACATGAAATGCAATCGCATAGAATGACCTGCTTCCCTGCCCAGCACTTTTCGCTCTGCACTATTGCATGCTGCCTTCCATCCATTCATCTATCCTTCCATCCATCCATCATCTCTAGCCCTGGATATGGGGGGAAATTTAGAACAAAAAAAAAAAAAAAAATATACCGACACACACAGAAAGCACGAGCACGACCGGCTAGTAGAAAAGCAAAAAAGTGGTGCATCAGTGTGCAAGTCAACATGTTCACAAGGCGAGAACTTTTTCATAGAATTCTGAACTGTGAAACAAAAAAAAACACAACAAAACAAAAAAAAAGAAAAACCGAGTCTAATGAAAAACAACTTCAAACGAGATCTAAGTGCTGTTTTATTATTACCATTTTTTATACCCTCCACCATAAGATGGGGGGTATACTAATTTCGTCATTCTGTTTGTAACTACTCGAAATATTCGTCTGAGACCCCATAAAGTATATATATTCTTGATCGTCGTGACATTTTATGTCGATCTAGCCATGTCCGTCCGTCCGTCCGTCCGTCTGTCTGTCGAAAGCACGCTAACTGCCGAAGGAGTAAAGCTAGCCGCTTGAAATTTTGCACAAATACTTCTTATTAGTGTAGGTCGGTTGGTATTGTAAATGGGCCATATCGGTCCATGTTTTGATATAGCTGCCATATAAACCGATCTTGGGTCTTGACTTCTTGAGCCTCTAGAGTGCGCAATTCTTATCCGATTGAAATGAAATTTTGCACGACGTGTTTTGTTATTATATTCAACAACTGTGCCAAGTATGGTTCAAATCGGTTCATAACCTGATATAGCTGCCATATAAATCGATCTTGGGTCTTGACTTCTTGAGCCTCTAGAGGGCGCAATTCTTATCCGATTGAAATGGAATTTCGCACGACGTGTTTTGTTATGATACCCAACAACTGTGCCAAGTATGGTTTAAATCGGTCTATAACCTGATATAGCTGCCATATAAACCGATCTTGGGTCTTGACTTCTTGAGCCTCTAGAGTGTTCAATTCTTATCCGATTGGAATGAATTTTTGGCACCAAGTATTTCGTTATGATATCCAACAACTGTGCCAAGTATGGTTAAAATCGGTCCATAACCTGATATAGCTGTCATATAAACAGATCTGGAGATTTGACTTCTTGAGCTTCTAGAGGGCGCAATTCCTATCCGATTTGGCTGAAATTTTGCATGACGTATTTTATTTTTACTTTCAACAACTGTGTCAAATAAGGTTCAAATCGGTTCATAATCTGATATAGCTGCCATATAAACCGATCTGGGATCTTGACTTCTTGACCCCTAGAAGTCGCAATTATTATTACCGATATGCCTGAAATTTTGTACGACGGATCCTCTCATGGCCATCAACAAACGTGTTTATTATGGTCTGAATCGGTATATAGCCCGATACAGATCCCATATAAATCGTTCTCTCTATTTTACTTCGTGAGCCCCAATGGGCGCAATTCTTATACGAATTGGCTAAAATTTTACACAGGTCTCCAACATATAATTTAATTGTGGTCCGAACCGGACCATATCTTGATATCGTTTTAATAGCAGAGCAACTCTTTTCTTATATCCTTTTTTGCCTAAGAAGAGATGCCGGGAAAAGAACTCGACAAATGCGATCCATGGTGGAGGGTATATAAGATTCGGCCCGGCCGAACTTAGCACGCTTTTACTTGTTTTCCTCTTCTATTTTTTGTTTAGTTCTCAAACAAAAGAGTAGGAAAAAACAACAAAATCGGTTAACACTACAGCAGAAACAACAACTGACAGTGATACTGACTTTACCGGCCGTATGCGTTTTTTATTTTCACTCCAAAACAGGAAATATAACGCTCATCTGCTCTAGTGCTACTCTGGGCTGGTTTTGTTGTTTTTAGCCTGACATTTACGGCAATAACTTTTTAAATACCGGTACATTTTAGAACTGCCATAAACACGCACAGATGTCGGTCTTGTTGTTGTTGTTGTCGTAGAGTTAATATTCTATTTTCTTATTTCTTTTTGTTTATTAGGATAAGCCGATAAAGGCTATTTTAGAACGGAATATTTTTTTTTTTTTTTTGGAAAAGAGCAACAGATAAATTATCGATATAAAGGTAGAGATTTTGAGCTGGGACAAAGGTTCGTTTTATTGTAAATGGCTTAGCTCTTAGTTGTAGAAGTTTATGTGTGTCTGTATATAAACGAAAACGTAACACATCGATCCTCTTGACATTTTGTGTTGATTTAGTCATGTCCTTCCGTTTGTCTGTCTCTCGAAAGCATGCTGACTTACGAAGGAGTAAAAAGCTAGGCGCCGGAAATTTTGCACAAAATCATAGGTCGGTTGGGATTGTAAATGGGCCACATCGGTCCATGTGATGATATAGCTGCCATATAAAGCGATTTCGGATCCTGACTTCTTGAGCCTCTAGAGGCGCAATTCTCAATCCGACTTAACTGTGCCAAGAATGGTCCAACTTCGAACTTGTATTGTAGCATTATGGTGAAGATTTACGCTACGTGTAAAACTTCAGCCACATCGAATGACAATTGCGGTTTCCAGTAGCTCTAGATGTCAAAACTAGAGATCGGTTTATTAGAAACTATATCGGGTTATAGGCGGATTTGAACTGTACTTGGCGAAGTTTTTGGAAATCCCCATCGGACAATACATGCAAACTTCAGCCAAATCGGATAACAATTGACGCTTCCAGGGACTCACAAAGTAAAATCGTGAGATCGGTTTATACCAGGATATAGACTGATTTGAACCATACTTACCACGGATGTTGGAAGTTGTTGGAAAACATTTTGTCCAAAAGTTCATACAAATTAGAAAAAAAGAGACTTCTAAGGGCTTAAGATGTCAAATCGGGAGATCGGTTTATATGGGAGCCATAGCACAATTGTTTGAAGTCTTCACAAAACACTATATGCGCAATTCTAGCCAAATCGGATAACGATTACGATTCCAGGGGTTCAAGAAGTATATTCGGGAGATCGGTTTATTGGGGTTGTATAGCAGGTTATACACCGGTTTGGGCCATGCTTACCACGTATGTAGGAATTTATAAAAAAAACAAATTGCAAATTTTGCCCATGAACTTTCCATTAAGGAGCAGGTGCAAACTTCTCACCTATCAATGAGTGCAGTCCAATTCAAGTTTAAGCTCAATGATGAGGGGCCTCCTTTTTATAGTCGAGTCCGAACGGCGTACCACAGTGCCACACCTCTTTGCAGAGAAGTTTTACATGGCAAAGTACCTCACAAATGTTGCCAGCATCAGGAGGGGAAAGCCACAGCTGAAAATTTTTTCTGATGTTCACACCAGGATTCGAACCCAGGCGTTCAGCGTCATAGGCGGACATCCTAAACTCTGCGCTACGGTGGCCTCCCGCTTTAAAAAAAAAAAAAAAAACACTCGGTGCTAAATTTCATCCAATTCGCCCCAATTGGGGCTGAAATATTTTTTAAGGCTGCTTTGACGCCGTGGGCACCCACACATGGACGTACCAACAGCACTCAGCACCATCGCATAGAACACGTTTAAACCAAGAATGGTTAGTAAAACTTTTCTCACCGAATTTCTTTCATGCAGTGCAAGTCGCTAGATGGCAGTCGGATGGATTTTTCTATTTGGGCTATTTTAAGTTGAATTAGAGCTGGCAAACTATCGATAATCGCAATATACGATATTTTCCAAATTTCTAACAACAAATATCGATAGTATCGATACTATCAGTTGGAAGTCATATGAAAAATCATTGTACAAAATGTCCGCCCAATCGAATGAAAATCGCGCCCTCTATAGGCGCAATGCATCTTGTAGGATACATTTAGTGTCGGATCACACATTGTTGTTCAATTCGCAAAAATTTTATCTTTGCCGTTAGTATCGAAGGGAAAAATATCAAACGATATTCAGACAAAAAATAAAATATCGATAGTATCGATAGTTTCGATAGTTGCGACACCCTAGCAAGAAAGAGAAGGGAAAGAAAATGTGCGACATTGAACCATAGCCAGAGGTTTTACATGAATAAAAGAAATAGGGAGAATGAAGAACCAGAGCGGGGGAAAAAGCACCCATCCTTCATGCAAGCACGTATGTGACTTCGCCGGATCTCATCGCACCCTACGCCCGAACCATACCCTCCCGTCCACAAATCTTAAGAGACCTCCCAGAGATACGTTCGAAAGATCACCCAGATCGCAGTAGAACCGCCTCCCCAGAAAGGAAACTTTCATCCTTGCAGACCTGGGCATGAACATCAAGACATCTTCTGCAGAAGTAATTGTTCAGTATTCCCATATGCACCGCCATGCGGTCTATGGCACAGTGTCCGGTTATGACCCCTGTTAATGTGCTCAGCGGCCTTTTATCGAACGGAGGCAACTTCTTCGTCCTCCTTCGTTCAATGACAGATCAGAACGCCTTAGCGGTCCAGCAATTACCCACTGAGTCCCATTTTGCCTCGAACCCGCTCTGGTTATCTCATCTACTAAGTACAGTACCTTGACAAATGGCACGTAGCAAGACCGGTGACTGGTTCGTTTGGTCCAGACAAACCCCCCTCTACAGTACCTCGACAAATGTTCACGTAGGCAAGACCGGTGACTGGTTCGTCTGGTGCCGACGAACGCCTTAGCGGTCCGGCAATTACCCACTGAGTCCCATCTCGCCAACGACCCCGCTCTAGCTATCTCATCTGCTATGTGTAGTACCTCGACTAATGGCACGTAGGCAAGACCGGTGACTGGTTCGTCTTGTGCAGACAAATCCCTCTTGTAGCATTCGTCCGGCCGTTAATTTGCTGGAATACCTTCAGCATCTCATCGTAGATCCGTGGTCTATCCAGGGACTTCAAACAATCCGTTGCACACCGCGACTTCATCTTTCTCAAACCTGAGGCCTTGAACAACTCATATTGTCTATCAAAATCCTTAGTTTTGAGGGTAATAGATTCCTAATCAGAATTTCTCATGCGGCTACTGTAATGGCCAGGTAAGGTCAAAATACGGCAATGGGCCAAAAAATCGGCAGATACCATTCGTGCAGTTTGTTAACCGACTCATCATAAACAAGTAAGCGCGTGCTAAGTTCGGCCGGGCCGAATCTTATGTACCCTCCACCATGGATCGCATATGTCGAGTTCTATGCGCGGTATCTCTTTTTAGGCAAACAAAGAATATTGAATAATAACTATTATGCTGTTGGAGCTATATCAAGTCATAGTCCGATTAGGACCATAAATGAATGCTGAACATTGGATAAAAATTGCGTCTTGTAGGGGCTCAAGAAGCAAACTCGGGAAATAAGTTAATATGGGAGCTGTGTCAAGCTATTGATCGATTCAGACTATATTAGACATGTATGTTGAAGGTCATGAGAGAAGACGTTGTACAAAATTTCAGTCAAATCGGACGAGAATTGCGCCCTCTATTGGCTCAAGAAGTCAAAATCCCAGATAGGTTTATATGAAAGCTATACCAGATTATGAACCGATTTGAACCATACTCAGTGCAGTTGTTGGAAGTGATACCAAAACACCACTTGCAAAATTTCAGTCAAATCGGACGAGAATTGCGCCCTCTAGAAGCTGAAGAAGTCAAGACCCAAAATCGGTTTATATGGCAGCAATATCAAAACATGGACCGATTTGGCCCTTTTTCAAGAAGTCAAGGTCCAAGATCGGTTTATACGACAGCTATACCAGATTATGAACCGATTTGAACCATACTTAACTAAGTTGGTGGAAGTAATACCAAAACACTACGTACAAAATTTTATTCAGACACGACGAGAATTGCGCCCTCTAGAGGCTGGAAACGTCAAGACCCAAGGTCGGTTTATATAGCAGCTATATCAAAACATGGACCGATTTGGCCCATTTTCAATACCAACTGACCTACACTTTTAAACAGTATTTGTGCAAAATTTCAAGCGGCTAGCTTTACTCCTTCGAAAATTAGCGTGCTTTCGACATACAGACAGACGGACAGACATAGCTAGATTGGCTTTAAATGACATGACGATCAAGAATATATATACATTATGGGGTCTCAGATGCATATTTCGAGGTGTTACAAACAGAATGACGAAATTAGTATACCCCCATCCTATGGTGGAGGGTATAAAAATCATACTGCAAAATCGAACCAACTTTCTCAATTTTATTTTTATCAAAAGTTTTCCCCTCTTTCTGTGCCAAAAAACACAATTATATTTATTATGCTTTGAGATGTGATAATTTTTGGCTTGTTTTGAGAATTTCCGACTTTGACATCATTCATGACATGCCGAGATTGTCCACCCCATACATTAGTGTCGACAAGTTTGCAATCGATCAATTGCAGAGTCGTTTGAAGTGCTGTTGTGTTTTTCTAGTTTACATAATTAAAATAATTATTATTAATAAATTTACATGTTTTTGTCACCATAACAGCGTTAATTTCTCATGACAACCCTGACAGAACGACAATATTCGTTCAACAACAGCAGCAGTGGCTGCGACACTACAATAGCCATAAATATTAGCAGTAACAATTTTTTTGTGTATAAAATAAATAAATAAATAGGTACATTAGAGTGTCCCAAAAAGTGTTTTTTTTTCATATTTTAACCATAAAAACCATATCAGTGTGTGCTTTGTTTATGAATTTCATTCTAGTATTCATTCTAAAATTCGCAACGTCCAACTTTGGACGCCTTGCCGACACTGGTTATCGCTAACCGATTGCCATAATATTTCGTATTTGTTTATTGCGATCAAAATAAAAACAAATGGAGGCTATGCGTTTCCCTTTTTGGAAAAAATCTCCCTTAAAGCGTGGGACAGTCTAATGTGTATATATTGCACATGTATATAGGTATATATTGATGTGAGTGTATTTACAAGAGTGTAACGATAGTAAAAATATGTTAAAGTTTGAATTTTTATTTATGATGAGTCTTCAATCAACATCACTGTTTAAAAATTCCGGAGTCTCCGTTGTATAACCCGTTGTATCTAAATATCTGCGAAAATATGACTAGAGTGGTCGTATTGCCACAAAAACTCTTAAAATAGCCTACAAAACTTTTTATACCCTCCACCATAGGATGGGGGGTATACTAATTTCGTCATTCTGTTTGTAACTACTCGAAATATTCGCTTGAGACCCCATAAAGTATATATATTCTTGATCGTCGTGATATTTTATGTCGATCTAGCCATGTCCGTCCGTCCGTCTGTCTGTCGAAAGCACGCTAACTTCCGAAGGAGTAAAGCTAGCCGCTTGAAATTTTGCATAAATACTTCTTATTAGTGTAGGTCGGTTGGTATTGTAAATGGGTCATATCGGTCCATGTTTTGATATAGCTGCCATATAAACCGATCTTCGATCTTGACTTCTTGAGTCTCTAGAAGGCGCAGTTCTTATCCGATTGGAATGAAATTTTGCACGACGTGTTTTGTTTTGATATCCAACAACTGTGCCAAGTATGGTTCACATCGGTCCATAACCTGATATAGCTGCCATATAAACCGATCTTGGGTCTTGATTTCTTGAGCCTGTAGAGGGCGCAGTTCTTATCCGATTGGAATGAAATTTTGTACGACGTGTTTTGTTATGATATTTAACAACTGTGCCAAGTATGGTTCAAAACGGTCCATAACCTGATATAGCTGTCATATAAACCAATCTTGAGTCTTGACTTCTTGAGCCTCTAGAGGGCGCAATTCTTATCCGATTTGAATTAATTTTGGCACGTAGTAATTTGTTATGATATCCAACAACTGCGCCAAGTATTGTTCAAATCGGTTCATAACCTGATATATAAACTGCTGTCATATAAACAGATATGGGAACTTGACTTCTTAAGCTTCTAGAGGGCATAATTCCTATCCGATTTGGCTGAAATTTTGCATGACATATTTTATTCTTACTTTCAACTACTGTGTCAAATGAGGTTCAAATCGGTTCATAATCTGATATAGCTGTCATATAAACCGATCTGGGATCTTGACTTCTTGAGCCTGTAGAGGTCGCAATTATTATCCGATTTGCCTGAAATTTTGTATGACGTATTCTCGCATGACCATCAACTGAATCGGTCTATAGCCCGATGCAGCTCCCATATAAATCGATCTCTCTATTTTACTTCTTGGGTCCCCATCCCCAAAGGGAATTGGCTGACATTTTACACAGGTCTCCTATATATAATTTATTTGTGGTTCAAACCGGACCATATCTTGATATCGCTCTAATAACAGAGCAAATCCTTTCTTATATCCTTTTTTTGCCTAAGAAGAGATGCCGAGAAAAGAACTCGACACATGCGATCCACGGTGGAGGGTATATAAGATTCGGCCCGGCCGAACTTAGCACGCTTTTACTTGTTGTTTATAAATTTAGGCAGATGTTAATAGAAAGATAAAGTTTCAATCTTTATTTCAACATTTGCCTCTATTTATAAGCAAAAGGTTTTGTAGGCTATTTTAAGGGTTTTTATGGCAATGTGACAACTCGATTTAGGAGGTTTTGTCATATTTCCACAGATATATTCTCCGTTGTCTCTCCTATCTGGTCTACCGACAATTCACTTTTCACAGAGGTTTTTGAGAGATTTCTTTTTATCTTGGCGCAGTTACGCAATCGAATTGTTCCTAGAAAAGCTTCCAGCATTTGGGGTTTGTCGCTATGTTCATCCTGCCATCCATGTAAGGCGTTATTGCGAATCTTCCCATTCATACAGGGTTTTCCGTAGACTGATGTCCCTTTCGCAAGCGGATAACTATCTTCGAAAGACCCCATTTTTGCGAACATGCGATTGGGCAACACTTAAACTTTCATATATAAGATGGCATAGGTGTTTTGATGCGCCATGCAACCACCTATGTTATGAGTCAATTCTTGTGAAAAATGGACAGCTACAAATCTTCTATGGTCGATTACTGTTGGCTATTGTTTTTTTTGTTTTTTTGCAATTTTTCTACCAAGTCCAAGTGATGTTATCAGATACCTAATCATTCTAATGGATTTAATGCTCTTCTCCCCCGCAACCACTTTACGCGATAGTAATGCATTCAATTGCAGTATTAAACTCGACTTCGACCAACCACTAATGTGCTGAAACCTGCACCCCCCTTCAAATGCACACTAATATGGCAAATTTCATCGAGGCATGGCGGTGTTGTAAACGCTTTCTAGTGGCAGCATAAAGAAAAATGCCGGTAGTTTTAGTTTTTTTTTTTATTATATTTTTCCCCGTAATCACGTTTGCCTTCGCTACTTCGTATCATAGCAGCTGTATGTTGGATAGTTGTGGCAATGTTCGTTTGAGTAATAAAACGGGGCCTTTTAGGAGGGGGTTTACAACCAAGCTTTGCAAAATTTTACAAATCTTTGCCGTGATTCCTCAAAAACACAGACTGCAGATAATAGCAAACACTGTTTGCTGACTGAAAGTGGTTAATTTAGCTGCTACTACAGCAACATTTCTGCTGTTATAGCAAAACGTTTGCTATTTCAGATCAGCAGACTGCCTGCCTAAAGGTCTGTTGTTAGCTGAAAATGTCTGTTGTTAATTTTGTAAAGCAGTTTTTAGTAGAAAGTAAAATAAAATACAATAATATAAAAAAAAAATAAAATAAAATAAAACAAAATAAAAACGAATTTTATATACCCTCCACCATTGATCGCATTTGTCGAGTTCTATGCGCGGTATCTCTTTTTACACAAACATAGAATATTGAATAAGAACTGTTATGCTGTTGGAGCTATATCAAGTTTTAGTCCGATTCGGACCACAAATGAATGCTGAACATTGTAGAAGTCATTGTGTAATCTTTCAGTTCACTCGGATAAGAATTACGCCTTGTAGGGGCTCAAGAAGCAAAATCGGGAGATTAGTTTATATGGGAGCAGTATCAAGCTATTGATCGATTCAGACCATATTAGACACGTATGTTGAAAGTCATGAGAGAAGCCGTTGTACAAAATTTTTGCCAAATCGGGTGAGAATTACGCCTTCTAGAGGTTCAAGAATTCAGGTTCCCAGATCGGTTTATATGGCAGCTACATCAGGTTCTATACCGATTTACGCCATACTTAGCACGGTTGGTGAAAGTCATCGTAAAACACCTCATCCAAAATTTCACCCAAATCGGATGAGAACTTCGCGTTATACTGGCTCAAGAAGTCAAGACCCAAGCTCGGCTTGGACTTGGAGCAGTTTGTTGGAAGTCACACTAAAACGATGTGTGCAAAATTTCTGCCAAATTGGATAAGAATTGCGCCCCCTAGAACCTCAAGAAGTCTAATCTGGATGTCGGTTTATATGACAGCTATATCAGGTAATGAACCGATATAAATCATACTGAGAACAATCATTGGAAACACCACGTGCAATATTTCATCCAAATCGTTCAAGAATTGCGCCCTCTAGAAGCTATAGAAGTCAAGACCAGCTATATCCAAACATGGACCAATTTGGCTCATTTACAATCTTAATCCGACCTACACTACTAAGAAGTACTCGTACAATTTTTCAAGCACCCAACTTTATTCCTTTGAAAGTTAGCCTGCTTTCTACAGACAGACGGACGCACAGGGCTAGATCGACTTAAGATGTCATGAAGATCATGAATACACAGCTAAAAATTCTCCCGAGCATGTGAACATTTCGGTATTCCCTGAGGAAATTCGTACACACTTTGAATCAGAAGTTCATGTTTTAGCAAGCATACACATTTTTATTTTATTTCAAGTCATTACCTTTGAGTTCCAGGTAATGCTGAATGTAATGTTATATATATTACCTGTAATGCAAAAAATAATGGCATATGCCCACCAATTCTGTGATAGTTTGGCAATATAAAAACTTTGCCATCGATCTCACTTGACAGGCAAATATTTTGTCGACTAGTGGATTGAAGCATTTTAATTGTTTTTGTATTTCCATTGAGCATATATCACAATGCCCCTTAAAAGGCCTTTCACAAGAGTTCCTCGCACCATCACTCCATCAAGGCACCATTAGTAATTTACGTAGGTACGTATGATAGACCAGAAACAAAAGCGAGCTTTGTAATTAAAGACCACAATTCACGAGTGAACAAAAACAGCAAAGCTGCTCTGTTGGCATCAGCAGAATAGTAATGATGGAAAACAAATAATAAAAGCGGTGACGTAAAAACCACAAACGTAATTTTACTACAATTTTACATTTTTTCCTTATAACATTTTTTTTAAGCTTTGAAACACCACCCAATGACATTAGCGCTCGCTAAGAGAATGCGAAAAGAAAAACTAATCATAATTTAAGTGCTCGGTAGATTAGCAATATGTGTAGAATATTATGGAGAAACACTAGCTGAAATCGAACCTTTAAACTGCAACTTTTCAAAATACGGAAGAATATCAGTTTGCATAGTAGTAAGCTGCTCTTCAAGGTACCAACTTACTTGGTTGTAAACAAAAGGAAGTTCAAAATATTTTTGTAAATTTCTTCAATCAATCAATTGCCCCCTGTAGAAGTTTGATATCTCCTCTTCAATCGGGAGATTGGTTTTTATGGGAGCTATATAAGATTATGGATAGTTTGGGATCATACTTAGCACAGTTGTTGGTGACTTCCGTTATCATTGTGCAAAATTTCAGCCAATTGGATAAGTGTTACGCCTTCTGAAACAGTTTGGCCCATTTTTAATCCTAACCAGCCTACATCAATTAGAAGTAGTTGTGCAAAATTTTCTGTTGGCTAGGTTTAGTCGTTGGAAACTTAAGATGTTCTCGAGAGACGGAGGGACATGGCTAGATCGGCTTTACATTAAGGTGGGTTAATTTATGTGGATGAAAAAAGAGTTAACAAGCAAAAAAGGTGTTAAGTTCGACGGGCCGAACTTTGGATACTCACCACCAGTTATATCGAAATATGTTCCGATTTGGACCAAATACTAATAAGTACAAGTCACTTTTTCAATTGTGTATAGCAAAATATTGGTCTTTTTAGTAGCTATATCTAAAAATAAACCGATCTGAACCATATAAGACACGAATGTCGAAAAGCCTAACATAAGTCACTGTGTTAAATTTCAGTGAAATCGGATTATAAATGCGCCTTTCATGAGGCCAAGGCTTTAAATCAAAAGATCGGATTATATGGCAGCTATATCCAAATCTCGACCGATCTGGGCCAAGTAGCAGAAAAATGTCAAAGAGCCAAAGACAACTCACTGTACCAAATTTGGGCGAAATCGGACAATAAATGCGCATTTTGTGGGCCCAAAACCTTAAATCTGCGGATCGGTCTATATGGCAGCTATATCCAAATCTGAACCGATTTGAGCCAAATTGACGAGAGATGTCAAAGGGCTTAACACAAATCACTGCCTTAAATTTATGCAAAATCTGGTAATAAATGTGGCTTTTATGGGCCTAGAACCCTAAATCCGAGGATCGGTCTTTATGGCAGCTATATCCAAATCTGGACCGATCTGGGCCAAATTGACGAAGGTTGTCGAAGGGCCTAAGACAACTCACTGTCCCAAATTTCAGCAAAATCGGACAATAAATGTGGCTTTTATGCGCCTAAGACCTTAAATCGAGAGATTGGTCTATATGACAGCTATATCCAAATCTAGACCGATCTGGGCCAAATTGGCCTAACACAACTCACTGTCCCAAATTTCAGCAAAATCGGATAATAAATGTGGCTTTTATGGGCCTAAGACCCTACATCGGAGGATCGGTCTACATGGCAGCTATATCCAAATCTAGACCGAATTGGGCCAAATTAACGAAGGATGTCGAAGAGACTAGCACAACTCACTGTCTCAAATTTCAGCAAAATCGGATAATAAATGTGGCTTTTATAGTCTTAGAACCCTAAATCCGAGGATCGGTCTATATGGCAGCTATATCCAAATCTGAACCGATCTGAGCCAAATTAAAGAAGGATGTTGAAGGGCCTAACGTTACTCACTGTTCCAAATTTCAGCCAAATCGGATAATAAATGACCCTAAATCGGAGGATCGGTCTATATGGCAGCTATATCCAAATCTGATCCGATCAAGGCCAAAGTAGAGAAACATGTTGAAGGGCCTAAGACAACTCACTATCTCAAATTTCAGCAAAATCGGATAATAAATGTGGCTTTTATGTGCCTTAGACCCTAAATTAGAGGATCGGTCTATATGGCAGCTAGATCCAAATCTGGACCGATCTGGGCCAAATTGACGAAGGATGTCGAAGAGCCTAACACAACTCACTGTCCTAAATTTCAGCAAAATCGGATAATAAATGTGGCTTTTATGGGCCTAAGAATCTAAATCGGAGGATCGGCTATATCAAAATCTGGACCGATCTGAGCCAAATTGACAAAGGATGTCGAAGAGCCTAACACAACTCACTGTCCGAAATTTAAGCAAAATCGGATAATAAATGTGGCTTTTATGAGCCTAAGAATCTAAATCGGAGGATCGGTCTATATGACAGCTATATCCAAATCTGCACCGATCTGAGCCAAATTGACTAAGGATATCGAAGGGCCTAATACAACTCACTGTCCTAAATTTCAGCAAAATCGGACAATAAATGTGGCTTTTATGGGCCTAAGACCCTAAATCGGCGCATCGGTCTATATGCTTATGGACAAAAAAAGAATCTGTGCAAAGTTTCAGCTCAATACCTCTATTTTTAAAGACTGTAGCGTGATTTCAATAGACAGACGGACGGACATGTCTAGATCGTCTTAGATTTTTACACTGATCAAGAATATATATACTTTATGAATATACCCACATCCTTCGGTGGTGGGTATAAAAATCGTATAGCAAAAACTTAAGCTACTTAAAATTCTAAGAAAACTCTCCATGGGTCTACAATGAAATCCTAATCCACTACTTCTCGCCTTCAAAAGAGCTATTATTTCTAGCATTTCCTTTTTTGGCAAAGGCGGGCGAGCTTATACATTTTCAGGTCGAGAGGCGTGGATCCATGGTTTTAGATCCATGGTGAATTCGGAGAACTTTCTTAGAATTATATGTAGTTTATTTTGTTTGCTTTAAGAAGAAAAAGAAAAAATCGTCCCGCCCTAATGTACATATATACCTAGTTCCATATAACCCATAAGTGAGCTCAATTTACTTAAGGACAAAAACATTAGCGTTTAGTAACCAATGGCCGATATACAAAGCAATGTGAATAACCAACCCTGTTCCCGATTTAGTTCCATCGCTTTTGGGTCAAACCACAGTTCCCCTACAATGTTTCTATTCTTGGCTTAAAGGCCTATTGTTTAGCCATTTATTTAGCTCTAAGAGATTCGCAAGAAATGTCTTCTCGCAACAATTTTAATGCCCCAACATGTTGGCCAAATCATTTAGCAACATGGTTTTGTTTCTCATTAAAGTCAAACGATTTTCCATGAAACGGCAACAGATTTCGATTTCCAAGTGAAACTTGCAAAAGTCAATGAAATTAAATTTAATATCCCTTCATTAGGATTGGAAATCACCGGTAAAATGCCCCCAAAAAAGAATTCAAATTGAAAATTTCACGAATCTAATGAACTCGATGCGATTGCATTTGCCTGCTCGAGCTGATGTGCATATGGTGGCGCAACCAGGCAACAACAATACGATCCAACAATCTGATGCAACTGAAATGGGGTGGCAAAAAGATTATAGTTTTTGTTGTTTTGTTTGTTGTAGGTGATTGCGGCTGAGTCTGTTTCTCTGGCATTGCTGCTAAGCCGGGCTATATTTGATAGAAATGCAAATGAAATCTTGTATGAAATCTTTGCCATAGTCTTAGAGCCAAATTTAACGGACTGCCGTTTTTTGGTTGCCTTTTTCCTATTCCCCCACCTACGACCCCTTGGGATTTGTATTAAAATGGCTTAAAGTCATGTTCAGATGAAGAAACAAAACTAAAAAAAAGGAGCACAGCAACACTCGCTCACATACAGAACTGTCGAAGGTGATATGGTGAACTAAGTGACGTTGATAGCAAGGCTGTGTAACAAACACAAAAACTTGGCAAGAAATAAAATCTGCCAAGCGAAATGAGACAAAAGCCCCACCACAACAAAACACAGTTACACTTATAATGGCTAACAGAGTTTGGCTGTTCCCCTTCCACCTTGCCCAACACACACACACACACACACACACACACACACACACACAAACCACAAAACGAAAATAGAATTTGCATGAAAATTACCAAATTAAACGTGACACAACAATTTCCATTACGATTTCAAAGCTCTTTTACCTTGGATTTTCTGAAAACTGAGCAAATACGCCATGCATTCTGGCCCAAAAGCAATAAAAAAAATAAATAGTGAAGCATATAGACCAGAGGATCTACCCGGTATGGTTGTTGGTGGCCACAAAGCGATATGGTGTTTGAGAGGCAGCAGCTACCATGCAGACCCATATGAATCGCAGACCAACTTTTGCCAGCAGCAGTCTCACGGCTACAAAAAGTTCTGCAATGGTGGTGTCATTGCAAACTTTTGACTCTAATCAGTAAGATTTGGAAAATCGGAACAAATCACCAACTAGAAATGGCAAATAAATAGGAAAATCCCCAACGGTGCAGAATTAAAATTAAAAGCCTTTGGGGTTAGGTTAATGGTACTTTGAAACATTCGAGCAAAACTTCTAAGTATTGGAAACATCCGTTCCCTTACTTCAAGATAATTGGCGAAAACTGAAGACAACTTGAAGGCGATTTAAGAAACAAAAAATGGCGCACTAATATTGGCAAGAACAAAGCGTCTTAATATCGAATCCATGTGACTTGACTTCAGAGGCAGGCAGTAAAATTCATGATGAAAAATTCGACTAAAGACCAGAGCTTTAGAGCATTTCTAGTGAAATTTTGAGAAAAATTTATAGTATAAAATATATTTTAGCTCAATGGCAATTTCTAATACAAACCCATTAAGCAATTAGAGTTTTTCTCATTTTATTTCTCTTCCGGGACGAGCTTTTTATGACGGACATGTAAAACCAGATTATATTACAACACCAACGACAGTATGCCCTGTTGGGATTCTTGGTGGAAATCTCATCGGATACTTTAAGGTGTGAAGGCTTTAAGCGCCGTACGTTGCGACAACGCCTCTTTGATATAAGTACCACACTACCACGCTCGACACTTTGTCTGCTAGCTGTTCTTTTCCCAATGCATGTGTTTTGTCTACTCAACTACACTACTCCCATTGCATACACATGTTCTGTGCATCTTTCGGAAGTTGTGTCAATAGCTTCGAACATTAGAAAACCGCTCTCGCTGTTGCTCCGGGTGTCTAGGTTGGAAGCCCGGCAGGGCTCCGCCGAATTTTTATACCCTCCACCATAGAAGGCGGGTATACTAATTTCGTCATTCTGTTTGTAACACCTCGAAATACGCGTCTGAGACCCCATAAAGTATATATATTCTTGATCGTCGTGATATTTTATGTCGATCTAGCCATGTCCGTCCGTCCGTCTGTCTGTCGAAAGCGCGCTAACTTTCGAAGGAGTAAATCTAGCCGCTTGAAATTTTGCACAAATACTTTTTATTAGTGTAGGTCGGTTGGTATTGTAAATGGGCCAAATCGGTCCATGTTTTGATAGAGATGCCATATTTACCGATCTTGGGTCTTGCCTTCTTGAGCCTCTAGAGGGCGCAATTCTCGTCCGATTTGGCTGAAATTTTGCATGAGGTGTTTTGCTATGACTTTCAACAACTGTGCTAAGAATATTTCAAATCGGGCCATAACCTGATATAGCTGCCATATAAACCGATCTGGGGGTCTTGACTTCTTGAGTCTCTACAGGGAGCAATTCCTATCCGATTTGGCTGAAATTTTGCACAAAGTATTTTGTTATGACTTCCAACAACTGTGTTAAGAATAGTTTTCATCGGTCCATAACCTGATATAGCTGCCATATAAACCGATCTGGGGGTCTTGACTTCTTGAGCCACTAGAGGGCGCAATTATTGTCCGATGTGGCTGAAATTTTGCACGACGTGTTTTGTTACGATTTTCAACAACTGTGCTAAGAATATTTCAAATCGGTTCATAACCTGTTATAGCTGCCATATAAACCGATCTAGGGGTCTTGACTTCTTAAGTCTCTACAGGGAGCAATTCCTATCCGATTTGGCTGAAATTTTGCACAATGTGTTTTGTTATGACTTCCAACAACTGTGTTAAGAACAGTTCAAATCGGTCCATAACCTGTTATATCTGCCATATAAACCGATCTGGGGTCTTGACTTCTTGAGCCATTAGAAGGCGCAATTATTATCCGATTTGACTGAAATTTTGCATGTTACGATTTTCGTCAACTGTGCTAAGAATATTTCAAATCGGGCCATAACCTGATATAGCTGCCATATAAACCGATCTAGGGGTCTTGACTTCTTAAGTCTCTACAGGGAGCAATTCCTATCCGATTTGGCTGAAAGATTGTATGACGTGTTTTGTTATGACTTCCAACAACTGTGCTAAGAATAGTTAAAATCGGTCCATAACCTTATATAGCTGCCATATAAACTGATCTGGGGATCTTGACTTCTTGAGCCACTAGAGGGCGTAATCATTATCCGATTTAGTTGAAACTTTAAACAACGGCTTCTCTCATGACCTTAAGCATACGTGTCGAGTATGACAGGAAACGGTTTATAGCCTAATGCAGCTCCCCTATAAACCGTTTACTTCTTCAGTTCCTAAAGTGCGCAATTCTTACTATTAGATTTGACTGAAATTTTACACAATGACTTCTACTACGGTCTCCAATATTCAGTTCAATTATGGTCCAAAATGAACCATAACTTGATATTGTTCCAATAACATAGCAATTCTTTTCTTTTATCCTTTGTTTGCCTAAAAAGAGATACCGCGGCAAGAGCTCGACAAATGCGATTCATGGTGGAGGGTATATAAGATTCGGCCCGGCCGAACTTGGCACGCTTTTACTTGTTTTGGTCTTAAAATGATTTCATTGCAGGATATTGTCCGACTCTAGATCGTTTTGTTTAAAGGCTTTCTGTTCACAGAATGGCATAGCAATAAACATCCGTCCCAAACGTCAGTAAATATTTGGTATTGCTAAAAGTATTTGACTAATTTTCCGTTTCGCGATTTCGTCCTCGCCATAAACCTTCTTCAGCGGATTTTGTTAAATGGATCAATGGTGCTCTACTTACCACCTAAAATAATATAGGTTATAGAGTACGCATCTGATTTCAAGCGCAATTTACTTCGCCACTTCAAATTTATCCTGCAAAAAACATTTAAAAGTCACAAAAGTTCTTTTATATGTTTTTTATTTTATTTTATTTATAATCTAAGATTTGGTAGATTTGGTACGGGAAATGCTCTTATGCCTTTTAAATGACTCAGCACAATTTGAATGCCAAAAACAATTCATATTCAACATAAATTTTGAAACTGCAGTAGTTTTCATTTAATGCCCATCTTGTGTGAGGCACTGTAACCTCTTAATGTCAGTCAAAGTAAACACTCCCCGAAAATTGGGGAAGGAAAATCAAAGAATAATGATTCTTTAAACATAATGCGAATGCAATGATAACTCAACTCTTGGTTTGTGTCGTTGCGGACGGATGGATGGATGGACGGACGGACGGATGCAGATGCCTGGACAACAATGACTAGAAATGTTCGATATGTAAGTTTGAGGTGCATTCAGCATTCATCCGTGTACACCTTAATTTGCCTATGATTTGTTGGAAACATGAAATGATATTAGCTAGTGGCACTATTGTCTATTGCTCCTCCTGATGTTGGTCGGCCGGTTGGCTGGTTGGTTGGCTAGCTGGCCGGCCGGCCGTTGGTGATCGGCGAGTTGGGCCCAATGCAATTTGCCACAAACTGCAATCAATTTTAAACTAATCATGCTCAGGAATACGATACCAGCTAGCAACAGTGTAAGCCAGCCAGCTACAGCACCAGCGGCCATAGAGGAGTATGCCAGTCCGGCAAAGTGAGTGCAACATGCAGCACAAACGAAATGGGTAGTACTTGTATTTGCCTGCATACAACTCAATCAAATGAAAGAAAACCAAAAATTGTGCTTGCAACATGCCAGCAATTGCATGAGGAACACGAAGAAGAAGAAGCAGAAATGGAAGAGATATCAAATAAATGCCAGTGTAGATTCTTTAAGGAATTGTTTGAGTTCTCATTCTTTGGCCGAAACAACATCTCAATTGTGATGTGGAAAATGGGCGCATTTGAAAGATTTTCACATTCTTTTCCAAGTATCAATGAAGTCTTTGCAACCAATGGCTTGCTGGACATTTGTATGCCAACAGGCAACGGAGGAACGTAACGTTACTTCCTCTCTGGCCACAATAAAACTTAAATATAGCCTTCAATGACCTTAGGGTAACTTTTGAGGTTTTGTTCTTGTCAAATACGCAAAAACTTTTATTGGCTCAACATGCAACAAGACATTGTTGGCAGCCACATACTGCTTGCCGTCACACGTTTGCAGGGGGCATCTCTTCTTTGAGCTGGCTTAGATTTGGAAATCAATCTAATGCTCATATCTTGTAAACAATGACCTCTCGTACTTAAGGTTTCTTTGTATGATTTTTCACAAACACAAACTTCAATTATTTCGGTACGAAGTTGTAGCCGCACCAGCCACAGCAGTGGCAGCGGCAGCAGCAAAGAAGGCCACAAAAAACATCAAAACAAAATAGAAAGTTTCAACACAAAACAACAATTCATTTGGATCGTTCGTAGTACAATCGTAATGCACGTGCAACAATTACATGTTGTTGCTGGTGTTGCTGTTGCAGCTACGTAAAAACAAAAGAAACAAAAGTTTTACACCAACCAACCAAAAAAAAAAAAAAAACCAAAAACAAAAACCCTAACATTATTTATTTGTTCCCCCCCCCCCCCCATTTTATATAACAAAACCACCCAAAGCGAATAAAACAATTGGAGTTAGACACGGGGGGGCCAAAGGCGGAGGAGGAGAGGTGTTAACATTTATAGACTTTCACTTGTAATTTCATTTGCCATGAGCATAATTGGAAATCTCAGTCAACTAATCAAATGTGAGACATAACAAAAATATATGTTTATCCAAAATCTTATGACCAATTATGGAGGAAAGTAAAATCAGACCCTAAAAATGCCCAAATTGGAGTAATCGAAAATTTGGGTAATTTGACGCAGTTATGGCGAATGGACAATAATAAAATTCATGGCTTTTCATCTATCAAGAAACAACAAAGACAAATGATCGGATTAGGTCCATTTTATTTTTGGCAGGTAGATTGTCTTTTAAAAACTCCTATCAATAGATCTTAGTTGAATCTGACCATAACAACATTTTTTGAGTTCTTCACAACCTGTATATTAACTTAAAACAAATAAAAAGGCGTTTGGATACCCACCACCTCGGGCATATATGTAAACCACCGTTCATCAAAATCTGGTGAAAATTGCATACCTAATGTCCCATAGCAGTTATATCGAAATATGTTCCGATTTGGACCAAATACTATTCGGTACAAGTCATTGTTCAATTGTGTATAACAAAATATTGGTCTTTTTAGAAGCTATACTAAAAATAAACCGATCTGAACCATATACTATACGGATGTCGATATCGTACAAAAATGTGCCTTTTATGGGCCAAATTGAAGAAGGACGTCGAAGAGCCTAATGCAACTCATTGTCTCAAATTTCGGCGAAATCGGACAACAAATGCGCCTTTTATGGCCCCAAAACCTAAAACCGAGAGATCGGCCTATATGGCAGCTATATCCAAATCTGGACCGATCTTAGCCAAATTGACGAAGGATATCGAAGGGCGTAACACAACTCACTGTCCCAAATTTCAGCAAAATCGGATAATAAATGACCCTAAATCGGAGAATCGATCTATATGGCATTTATATCCAAATCTGAACCGATCTGAGCCAAATTAATGAAGGATGTTGAAGGGCCTAACGTTACTGACTGTTCCAAATTTCAGCCAAATCGGATAATAAATGACCCTATATCGGAGGATCGGTCTATATGGCAGCTATATCCAAATCTGATCCGATCAAGCCCAAATTGAAGAAAGATGTCGAAGGGCGTAAGACAACTCACTGTCCCAAATTTCAGCAAAATCGGATAATAAATGTGGCTTTTGTGGGCCTTAGACCTTAAATTGGAGGATCGGTCTATATGGCAGCTATATCCAAATCTAGACCGATCTGAGCCAAATTGACGAAGGATATCGAAGGGCCTAACACAACTCACTGTCCCAAATTTCAGCAAAATCGGATAATAAATGTGCCTTTTATGGGCCTAAGACCCTAAATCGGCGGATCGGTCTATTTTGGGGGCTATATCAAGATATAGTCCGATGTAGCCCATCTTCGAACTTAACCTGCATATGGACAAAAAAAGAATCTGTGCAAAGTTGCAGCTCATTATCTCTATTTTTAAAGACTGTAGCGAGATTTCAACAGACAGACGGACGGACATGTCTAGATCGTCTTAGATTTTTACGCTGATCAAGAAGATATATATTTTATATATATATACTTTATGAATATCCCCCATCCTTCGGTGGTGGGTATAAAATAGCCAACATCAATTTTAGACTTTATCAGATCCGGCAAATCAAATTGAAAATAAGATGTTGGCAATTTTGGGCTAGATAGTGACATTAATGCACAGATTCGCCTATAAATTCGGGTTTTTTTCTCCTTTTATTTCTATTTTAATATGCCATTTAAATTTTATTGTGTGTTTACTAATTTAATTATTTATTCTTATCTCTTTTTAGGTAAGTTTTATGAAATCAATGGACATGAATGGCCACCAGTAAGTTAACTTTAACTTTAATCAGCAGGAAATAAATATTTGTTAAAGAAATTTAGCCAAAATTCTCACAGCGTGCCTTGCATATACTCCGAAAGCCCGGCAGGAGGCCAGGGTGCTGTTTATACCCAAGCCCGGCAAGGCTAGTTATGCGACAACAAAGGCCTACAGACGCATAAGCCTTACGTCCTTTCTACTCTAAACCATCACACTCCTGAACAACATGATTAAGAGTATGACATCCAGCGAACTGCTCAAATAGAAACAGCATGCCTATGTCAAGGGAAGGTCGGTGGAGACTGCCCTTCACAAGATTGTTCATAAAATAGAAGAATCCTTCGATGCCATAACGTACACACTGGTGGTATGCATTGACATCGAGGGGGTTTTTAACAATGTTCGGAGCGACACTCTGATCCTCTCCTTAGACCAGTACCGGGTGGACCCGGTCCTTAGAGACTGGATAAACCATATGCTAAGGAACAGGTGGATAAATTGTGTGTCCCATGGCATTAATATATGGGAGAAAGTGGCACAGGGCACGTCATAGGGGGCATTTTATCACCACTCCTATGGGTGACCACCATAAATGACCTATTACGGATGCTGACTGAGAAGGGATTTGAACCCGTATGCTACGCAGACGATGTTATAATACTTCTAAGGGGTAATGATCCGAACGAGCTATGCAGAAGGGCCGAAAGGGTCTTGCATATGGCATATGACTGGGCTACACCCAGAGGGTCTTAAAGTTAACCCACAGAAGACTGAAATATGCCTGTTCAAGAGGAAGATGAAGGTGGGCCAATTGTAAGCACCACGTTTCCTCAATAAGACGATTTCTATATCTGACAAGGTCAAATATTTAGGGGTGATCTTGGACAGGAATATTCAGGAGCGTACTAAGAAGGCTCACAGATGTTGGGCATTATGTAGATGGTCCGTAGGCTCGAAATGGGGCCTGAATCCTAGGATAGTCTACTGGCTCTACGTGATTAGACCAATACTTACTTACTCCTCAGTAGTTTGGTGGACTGCTGTGGAGAAAAAGTGTAACATAAGGACCATACAGGAGGTTCATAGAATATGTTGTCTTGGCATAGGCGGAGCGATGAGGACCACGCCCACTAGGGCACTGGAGACTGTTCTAGATATCCGACCCATTGATATACAGATTAAGTGTGAGGCAGCCACTGCGGCTATGAGACTTAAGGCGAAGGGAGAATAGATTGAGGATGGGAGCCGCTCAAACCATCGCGGTATAATCGTGGCGACGATAGGAATCCTGGAAGGAAGGGAAGAGGTTTCTGATTGGATACCTAATATGAACCTTGAAGTCGAGTGCGAGCCACTGCTGCCATCGGCACAGTATTGGATTGACGGAACCCTAGTATTGCCATCTGCAAGATCATGTTACACGGATGAATCAAGGCTAGAGGACAGAGTGGCCCTGGGGGTTTACATTGAGAACCCACAGACTAAGATCTGTTTTAGACTGACTGACCATAATACGGTCCTGCAGGCGGAGATCCGGCCGATCACGAAATGCGTAAGGTGGTGTGGTGCTAACGCGAGGACGTCGAGTGTGAACATCTTTACCGACAGTAAAATTGCCATAAGGGCAATAACAACCAGGACGGTAAGCTCACGACAGTTTTGCAGTGTAAGAAGGAGATTAACGCCTTCTCTGAGGTTGGCAAAATCCACATCGTTTGGGTGCCGGGCCCTAACGGAGTAAGGGGAAATAAAAGGTCAGATGGTGAAGGCCAGAAGACTGCCGTCAATAAACTTGGTTAACCCGAAGCCTTTCGGGTCAACGCAGTCCGAGTTAAGGGAGTGGGCGACGAATGCGCATGCAACATTGTGGAACAGCGAAACGGTCAGCGAAAATCCTATGGGGGGGTTACAGATCTTGAGAAAACGAGGCTATTACTGAAAGGAAGCAAGAAGGATGTCAGTATAGCTATTGGTATCATAACGGGACACATAGGACTACGGGCTCACTTATGTAAAATCGGTGCGGCAAGTGATATCATGTGTAGGGCATGCGGGGAAGATGATGAGACGTTGGAGCATTTCCTTTGTCATTGCCCGGCTTTCGCGTCCAATAGATACTAGCACTTAAGTGGAGACACAATACCAGACATGGACCAACTTAGGGGAGTGGTATTGAAAACAATTAAGGATTTTGTAAGTAGCACGGAATTACTAACCTAAAATTTTCTTTTTAGAGGTTACTTTATAGTTTGTAGAGCGCACAACAAGCGGGTTACTGGCTTAGGTGTATGTCCATAGAGGCATGGGGCGGATTACCATCTTTTCAACCTAACCTAACCTAACCTATTTTTAAACTGCTTATTGCTAAGATCAGTGCTTGAGAAAAACTATATGCTCTACTCTTGTGATCATAATGTATAACCCTATTTCGCTTCTGGCTTAATTTGCGATTTAAGGCCTGTACTATGTTCCTTTTTCACAGTTAAAAGAACATATGTTTTCGCAATTACTTTTTTCGATACACAACAAAAATCTCAAGTTTTCTACAAGTTTTTTTCCTTCAAAATCTACTATCTTAAAAAAGTAATCACGAAAAAATGTAGCGAAAAACGAACATATTGGGTTGTCCAAAAAGTAATTGCGGATTTTTTAAAAGAAAGTAAATGCATTTTTAATAAAACTTAGAATGAACTTTAATCAAATATATAATTGCCATTTTGTTCGATAACCTTTTGCCATCTTCCTGGCAAATTTAGTATTCCACGCTCATAGAACTTCTGGCCTTTATCTGCAAAAAACTGAACCAAGTGCGATTCTATAGCCTCATCATTGCCGAAAGTTTTACCATTTAAGGAGTTCTGCAAAGATCGAAATAAATGGTAGTCTGATGGCGCAAGGTCAGGGCTATATGGTGGTGGTGGTGCATTAAAAGTTCCCAGCCAAGCTCACTCAGTTTTTGGCGAGTGACCAAAGATGTGTGCGGTCTAGCGTTGTCCTGGTGGAATATGACACCTTTACGATTGACCAATTCTGGTCGCTTCTCCTTGATGGCTCTATTCAATTTGTCCAATTGTTGACAGTAAACATCCGAATTAATCGTTTGGTTCCTTGGAAGCAGCTCAAAATATACCACACCCTTCCAATCCCACCAAACAGACAGCATAACCTTCTTTTGGTGGATATCAGCCTTTGAAGTGGTTTGAGCTGGTTCACCATGCTTGGACCATGATCGTTTTCGACTAACGTTGTTGTAAACAATCCATTTTTCATCTCCAGTTATGATTCGTTTTAAAAACGGATCGAATTCATTGCGTTTAAGGTGCTTATCACAAGCGTTGATTCGGTTTGTTAAATGAATTTCTTTCGATACATGTGGTACCCAAATATCAAGCTTTTTCACCAGTCCAAGACTTTTTATGTGATAATGAACGGTTGATTTTGGTATATTTAACTTCTCTCCTATCTCACGCTCACATGACGATCCAATTCGATTAATGCTTTGATTTGGTCATCATCAACTTCATTTGGCCGACCGAAAAATCTGCAATTACTTTTTGGGCAACCCAATAGTACCAGCCCTTATGGGGGAATATCCTACTGGGTGAAGTCAGCATTTTGTTTTTTTCTTCAAAATCTATTATCTAAGGGAAGTAATCCTGAAAAATTTCGCGAAATTATTGATTTTTCACAACCAAATCAAAAGTCATTTATGTTGGTGGGTAAACCTTACAAGTTCGAATAGATTTATGCCATTTTTATTGGGTATTGACTGACTTTTATCGCAATCACTGTTGTTAACAAGCAAAATAGAAAAGTGGAAATATTGCCTATTGCCTGGCAATCATTGAAATGCAATGTTTTTGTTATCATAATAATTGTATTCATTTTTATTTTATTTACGTTTTTGTTTTTTTGAACGGCAGCATTGAGAAACTCTTATGTATTGGTTACATGCATTCATAAGTGTGTGTGTGTGTGTGTGTGTGTGTGTGTGCGTATGGGTATTTTTCATAATGCACCTGTTGCCTTTGTTATTGTAGATCTAAACTACTCATGCATATCCGTAAACAACAAATAAATAACATAGACCAAAAACAAAAACAAACTGCAAAGCAACAACAACTACGCTAAAGTGCATTGGGGGAAAAAGGAATTTCCTTTAATGCAAACTCACCTGATTGAAAAAGATATATCTCTAGCTTAGTGGCTAACTAAACTGGAAGCACTCTGAAACATTAAATGCTGATTCATGCCACAACGTTGTGGAAATAATTCACTAAAAGTTTCTTAAAGCTATTGTGTGTGTGTGTGTGTGTGCGCGCGCTTTTTTCAAATGCAACAACTAGCAAATTTTAATATTTTCCATTTGTGAAAAGTCATTTCCTTGAAATAATGGGTGATGAAATTTAAGTCCATTGGGGTTCAAGACGATGCACATGGCTTGGTTGTGTGGGCTACATTGCATAGTTATTGTTTTTATAGCCACCACCATAGGATAGGGGTATACTCATCTCGTCATTCCATTTGTAACATCTCGAAATATTGATCTGGCATTGTAAAAAAACGTAAACTACCATGTTTCTATAATAAAATCGTAATCCTCGCCTCTCGACTTAAAAATATATGTGCTCAACTTTGGCAAAACAATAAATGCTAGAAATAATAGCTTTTTCCAAGTCTAGAGGCGCGGATTAGGATTTTAATTTAGACTAGCCGAACCGGGCCCGCTCTGCTGCGCCTTCTTTAACTCTCTAATAGCTTTTCGGATGAGGACACTTCGCCCTGAATGCGGATATCGAATTCCTGCCATTGTTGCCATGTAGAACATCGGACAGAGCAGTGGTTGGCGACATTTACGAGATACAATGCTATGCATGTTCATTTAAAAAATGTTCCCCAAAGAGATGTCGCACGGGGGGACGCATTTCGGACTCGGCTATAAAAAAAGATCCCTTATCATTGAGTTTAAACTTACGTCGGAAAGCACTCATGGATGTGTCAGAAGTTCGCCCTTCTCGGTTCCTGGTGTTTTCAAAAATTAGGGTAATGAGAAGTGCTTTTTAGGGGCACCTCAAAAGCACCTCAGACATTTCGACTCATATATGGATATCAAATTCGTGCTGAACTTCCAAATCACTTTAATTTTAGCCCCATATTGCCATGGCCGTTAATTATGAACCGTTTGGACTGTGTTTTGGGGCTGGAGCGTTCTTTATTCCCAACGGAAATGAATTTCAGTTTAGGAGATGCCTTAGGGCGTACTCCAAAACACTTGGCTCCAAAATTGGATATCAAATTCGTTTTCTACTCGCAAATACCTTTCATTTGAGTCCCATATTTTCATAATTGGTCAAATAACCCATTTGACGTATGTTTAGGAGAAAAAGCGCCACCTAGACTTGAACGCAAATTTCAATATCATATTCGTAATCTAATGGAGGCCATCGTGGCGCAGAGGTTAGCATGTCCGCCTATGACGCTAAACGCCTGGGTTCGAAACCAGGCGAGACCATGAGAAAATAATTTTCAGCTGTGGTTTTTCCCTCCTAATGCTGGCAACATATGTGAGGTACTATGCCATGTAAAACTTCTCTCCACATAGGTGTCGCACTGCGGCACGCCGTTCGGACTCGGCTATAAAAAGGTGGACCCTTATCATTGAGCTTAAACTTGAATCGGACGGCACTCATTGATATGTGAGAAGTTTGCCCCTGTTCCTTAGTAGAATGGGAATTTTTTTTATTCGTAATGTATTCCCAAATACCTTTCATTTGAGTCCCCTATAGCCATGGTCGGCTAATGTGCCCATATGAGGGTATTTTGGGGGTGGGCGACCTCCCATTATTTAGACCTGTGGAATGTTTTACGCCATATGTGTAATCTACAGCCTAATACTTTTCATTTGAGTCTCATATTGACATGAACTTCGAATATATCTGTTTAGAGGAGTTTTGGGGTTGGGGGGCCCGCAAAGTACTTGCGCCCAAATTTTAATACTATGTTCGTTTTTTGGTCTCCAATACCTTTCATTTGATACCCTTGTTGTGCCCATCGGACCACTTTCGAAATTAGGTGGCGTTTTTGGGAAAAGGGGGAGGATCCGCCTCCACCCGATATCTAAAAATTATATAGCCTATGTTTCCTTCCAGACAAACCTACACAATATGTGAAAATTTCTAGAAAATCTGTTCAGCCGTTTTTCAATCTATACGTAACAAACAAACCGAGTTTCATATACCCGTGATTGGTTTAGGTGCCCATTTTGGCCGTTTTTGTGGGGGTAGGATGACCTCCTATACTTCCACATGAATTTGTTTGCCAGATTCGTTATCTACTCCCGCATACTTTTCATTTGATACTCATATTGTCCTTATCGGTCCACTTTTGATTTTGGTTGGTGTTTTTGTGGTAACGGTGGAGGGTCCGCCCACTCCCGTTATCAACAAATTATAACGCCTATTCCTACTTCGTGACCATATTCGTAATCTAATCCCGAATACAATGTCAAATAAAGCTATTTTAAGGGGTTTTGGGACTGGGGCGGGAATTGGGGAATTTTGAACAGATACATCTTATTGTTATATAGGTTGTTGGGGATTGCAAATGGTCCATATCGATTCAAATTTGGTTATAGCTCCCGTATATAGTGGTCCTTCGACTTGACTTCTTGCTCGAGTCTGATAGCCAATCTCCCACCTGGCTCCGTCCTTGGTAGAGGGTGTATAAAACTCGGCTCGGATTGTTTATGGATCTACCTGGGTGAGCTTTTGGTGGGGTTGTAAGAGAATATAAATGCACTGCATGTACCCGGCAATTTAGATGAAAGGTCGGTGTATGTGGCAAATATATGGAAACATGGATCAATTCAGTCTATTAACGATACCAACCAACCAACTATACAATAATAAGGAATAGTTGCACAAAATTGCAATCTGTACTCGTTCGAAAAAGTCGTCTGTCGAATTGATGGACGGACATTGCAAAATCGTATTTGTATTTGTAATTGTATGCTTTACTAACTGGTCTGGTGTGCTTCGATACACCCTAAATATTTTTGAAGCTGATGGCTGAAGCTGGGTGAAGCAAACCCCAAGCCACTTCACTTAAAATTTACGTATCAAATTCGTACTCTACTTCTAAAGGCCTTTAAGTCCATATTATCCCAATCGGCCTACATATCCTATTGAAGGCTTTTTTACGAATGGGGTGGCTTCCACACTCGTTAACCCAAATTTATATGTTTGATACTGGTCTTATTTACTGGCAACCTTTTATTTGGTTGCCATTTTTCCCGATCGGCTTACAACTCCTCTTAAGGGTTTTTCTTTGTAACGAGCAGCACCCAAAAACTTGACTCCAAATCTGGTTATCAGCTTGATATTCTACTCCCAAATACCTGAGTATTGTCGCTGTTGACTTACATGTCGGTTTGGGGATTTGAGGGCCTGAGTAGCCCCACAGACTCTTCTCCCAGATTTCGATACGTTATCACCGCTCTATTCGGTTATACAGATTTTTAACACGCACATAGTCCTTATTATCTCAATGTTAACTTGGGAATTGGGCACTTCCTCCAGCAATTTGGGCCAAAATTTTATTCGGTTTCGTATTCTACACTCAAACACTTCATTTGATGCCCATATTGTTCCATTCGGTCGACACACCCCACTTTGGGGCTTTTTGGTCGGGCGTTCCCCCAAGCAACTTGACTCAGAATGTAGGTATCATTTTCGGGTTTTTGTTTCCTTGTAGTAACAAGTAAACAAACAAAGTTTTCCTCCATTTGATCTCGTTAAGAACTCTGCTTAAACCAATTTCAAAGAGATGTCTCTACTCGTTCTCAAACCGCAGATTTTGTACTATTTTTTTCTGTACTATAGTACAAAATCTGCGGTTTGAGAACGAGTAGAGATATCTCTTTGAAATTGGTTTAAGCAGAGTTGTTAACGAGATCAAATGCATATTTAAAACCTATGGTTGTCGAGCATGAACATCTTTACGGACAGTAAACAAGCCACAAGGGCAATAACAACCAGGATAGTAAGATCACGAACAGTTTGGAATGTCAGAAGGAGATTAACACTTTCTCTGAGGATGGCCATAGCGGGGTAACTGGGAATGAGAAAACAGACGATTTGGCAGTGAAGGTCAGAGAACTGCCTTCAGTAAGCTTGGTTAACACGAAGCCTTTGGGGTCGACGCAGTCCGAGTTAAGGACGTGGGCGGTGAATTTCGCATGTAACACTATGGAACAGCGAAACGGTCGGTAGGACGGCGAAAATCCTATGGGAAGATCCAGATCGTGAGAAGACGAGGCTATTACTGAAAGGAAGTAAGAGGAGTTCTGTATAGCTTTCAGTACCACAACGGGACACATGGGACTCCGAGTTCACTTATGTAAAATCGGTGCATCAAGTGATAGCATGTGTAGGGCATGCTGGAAGAGGATGAAAAGTTGGAACATTTCCTATGTTATTGCCCGGCGTTCGCGGCTAACAGATACTGGCACTTAGGTGGGGACACAATACCAGACATGAACCAACTTATAGGCGTGGCATGGAAAACAATTAAAGATTTTATAAGTAGCACAAAATTCCCAACTTAGATTTTTCTTTTTTGAGGTTATTTGTTTGTATTTAGAGCGCTCTACAAGCCATTTACTGGCTTAGGTCTTTGTCCATTATGGCATGAAACAAATTATTAACCGCACCCTCTTTTCAACCTAACCTAGTGTGCATACATTTCATACAATCTGGCAACAGCAGTGACTGTCATCGTAATGTATTTAAACTCAACGCTAACGACAATGACTATGAAAATGACCGTTAGAGTCAAATTGGTGACACTTTGATGAAACTCCAAAAAAAAGGCTTACACACGCATACATATTTAGCTGTAGCTGTGCATATCCCACCTGTCCTACTTAAAAATTCCCATGCATACATTTTAGATTTCCCCCTACGACGGTAGAGTAAGTGTCATGTCATAGACAATATCGAAATGCAAATATGGCCGTGTCCATGTCCCCATGTTGGCTCTTACATGCATAAATAAATAGTTATTTACTAATGTCCATCAAAAAAACAGTCACACACACACATACTTACTCGAAATAATGACAATAACCGCTAATTTGTTGTAGTCGTCGGCTCTAAGTTTCCCAACAACCACCACAACTGCTGCTGCTACCGGGTACTAGGTATTCATGTTGCATGGATCCACAAAACCACCGCCACCTCCATTACCAAAGAAATGGAAATGTGTGCGACAACAGGGACAGCTACAGCAAGCACCCACCTATAATTCCTAGGCCGGCCTTTAAACAGCAGGCCTGTTGACCACAGCCATCTAAGTCAAGTTATGAGAACTTTTTTGTGTGTGTTTCTTTTAGCTGGACTATTGTTGTTGTGCTGACTTCCCCGTTTGTTGTGGCTAGTGTAAATAATACCATGACATAGAGACATGATGGCCAACAATTGTTATTCTTTTGTTTAGCTTTAGCTTAGTCAGCCCCCATGATGCATGTCGTAGTTTTTTTTCTTTCTTAGTCTCGTTTTTGTTGGTGCTTTTCGATCAACCCACTGTTGACAAATGCCAAAGCGACAGGTGCCCTGTCCAAGTATGAACTGCTTAAAGGCTCTTCTAACTGTGCCATGTTTGGCCGAAGCACCAGCCACAGCAACCATAGCCTCTAATCTATCACAGCAACATTGCGGGACGCACTTATTTCTGTTAAATATGATGGTACACCATGCAGAGAGAAGCGCACTCTCTCACGCACACCTCAATAAAATGGCAAAGGAAATGTGCTTGCATGCGTGTGTGTGTGTGTGTGTGTCAACGTATGGTTTAGTTACCCTTGACTAGTGATAGTACAAAGGCGGCATAAAAGCGGGTTATTCAACGGGGACCAATGGTTTAAGTGAGATGTTGTCTAAACGGTATTGGGAACATTTCACGACGGCAGCATTTTTCATGTCGAGGAACTTTATATCCAAATTTAAGTTTCAACTAAAGGTCAAAAGTGCACTGCTTCTACTAGAAAACCCCAAAAATGTAATAATTGACTACATCAGCCGAGGCTAAAACTCACTTCAAATATTTAGGTTAGGTTGGGCTCTAGTGTCAGGCTCCCTTCAGACACACTTAGACTTTTTAATTCACTGTCAAACCACAGGAACTGGGGAAGGAATTAGCCTTCTATTTAGTTGCTATGGTTAAAAAGATTTCAAAAGCCTTACAACTCGCGAATATTTTTGAAATAAAGCGGTACTTTTTCTTCTTGTTTTTGCAAAATGTTCTATTGTTTGCTCTTCCTCGACATCCTCACAGCTTCTGTGGAAATCGTTACTTGCAACCCTTTGTCTATCATCCTTTTTTACAAACAAACAGGGACCCTTCGTGAGGTACACGATGGGTGAGATTTCTGTTCTTGCCAACGACAGCAAAGCAGTAGACCTCTTCAAGTTTAGACTGGGCTACATAAACTACTCCCATAATGCCCATATGGTTGTCTAGTCTGAAATCATCCGCATAGAAGTCATGGTAACTTCTAGACCAGTGATAATGTTCTTCCAATCGGCTCCTTTCGGTATAGCGGTAAAAATGCAAATTTGCCCATGAACATTCCATTATGGAACAGGGAGAAAAGTTCTCTCATATCAAAGAGTGTTGTCCAAATGAAATTTAAGCTCCATAATAAGGGACCTTCTTTTTATAGCCGAGTCAGAACGGTACCGCACCTCTTGGGGGAGAAGTTTTTCCTTCAACCTCACAGCAGTAGTACCACAATGCCTAGAGGCTTTTATGGCAACAGATGGAGATGGTGTCGTCTTCTAAGGGAGCTTAATGTACCAACAACTTATCCTTCCGTTTGGGTGATTTTTGAACAAAAGGTTGATTTTCGGAGCTATTAAACTAAATTTCCCATTAACGTTCCACTAAGGAACAAGGGATCCTTCTCTCATATCATAACGATATAACATAGCGACACCACTTGCTAGATAAGTTTTAATATGGCAGGATATCTCACAAATGTAGCCAGCATTTGTAAGGGGATAACCATCGCTGAAAAATTTTCTGATGGCGACATGGTCGGACATGCTAACATTTGCGCCACGTTGGCCGTCTACCAAACTACTGAGTCGTAAGTTAGTATGGATCGATCTAATCATGCTCCTGTACAACCAGGAGATTTTTTCGGAATCCGGGCCAAACATCTGTGAGCCTTCTCCTTACGTTCCTGGGTGTGGAACTTTCAGTTTAATTTCCTTTCCACGATCACTCCTAAGTATTGGACCTTGTCGTATATCTAAAACGTGTTGTTGAAGAAACGTTGTACCTCAAATTGGCCCATTTTCTTCGTACACAGACGGGTTTGAATCTATTCTGAGTTTATGTTCAGACCAGCCCGTTCGTTTGCTATCTCCAAAACTTTGACAGTGGGAGAGATTTCTATTCTGCCAACTAGGTACTGGAGGGTGTTTAGTGGACTTGTCCTTACCATTGGCGTGCTGTTGGCAAGACAGGTGATGGCAAGATAGGTGATTACTAGGAATTTTTACCATGAAATTTGTATCTATCCAACCGTTTAGAGTCTTTAGGGTGAGAGACTGAAAGGATGAAAATCTTTTGCCATCTTGTTTTGCTGTTTTCCTGCTTTTGGTGTACAAATTTACTTTTATCACTACATTCGACAGGTTTTTAAGATATCCCAATGCAAGCAGAGTATATCTGCTTTGTCAGGCTTTTCTATTTCTTTGACAATGCTACAATGTAGACCCATTCTCAAAGTCAATATTTTCTAATCTTCACAGATGTTTTGGCCTTACATACAATAAGTTTGTCTTCATACTACGATTTAGTACGAAATTCACTAACGTCAATCAAATAATAAATCTTTCACCCAATCAGAGTTTCCTAGCATGTTTAAATGTACTTCTGTTTTTAAATTCTCCTCTTTTGTTTATATTCCCTTTTCCTAATATCGTTGTTCGTTTCGGCCTAATCGATAACATCGATTAATGTGAGAAATCGAGTTTTTCAATACATTTCAAATACTCCTTACTTAATATTTATTTGTTTTGTTTACTTTATCTTAAAAAAATAGGTCGATTTGAAGACAATTAGCAAAAAAAATATGAAGACAAAACATCGATAATATCGATGACTGAATGTGTTTGAGAAGGACTTGGTCGCAAAATGCGGTCTAAAAATTTTGAGGTTTGATTTGATTAATTAAGAGTAACCTAAATCTAATCTAAATTTTTTTTATTTTAAGCATTCATGATAATAACGGTAATTTCCATAGTAATAATCGATAGCTTATAAGAAAAGATACTAGCGGTAGTTAATATTGATCGATAATATTGATAGTTAATACCAATTTCAAGTATCGGAAGCAAATATCGAAAACTTATATCGGTAGCTAATATCTATGACAAATTTCAAATACTGATAACTTATATCGATAACTCATATCGATAGCTAATATCGATATCTCATATCGATATCTCATATCGATAGCTAATATCGATACCTCATATCGATAGTTAATATCGATATCTCATATCGATAGCTAATATCGATATCTCATATCGATAGCTAATATCGAAGCTAATATGGAAAGCTAATATCAAAAGCTAATATTGATAGCCAATATCGAAAACTAATATCGATAGCTAGTATCGATAGCAAGTATCAAAAGCTTATATCGATAGCTCAAATCGACAGCTATTATCGATAGCTAATAAGAGGTTAGCATGTTCGCCTATAACACTGAACGCCTGGGTTTGAATCCTTGCTAGAACATGACAAAAAATTTTCAGCTGTGGTTATCCCTTCCTAATGCTGGCGACATTTTTGAGGAACTATGCCATGTTAAAACTTTTCCCCAAAGAAGTGTCGCACTGCCGCACGCCGTTCGGCTTCGGCTATACAAAGCAGGCCCCTAATCGTTGAGCTTAAAATTTTAATCGGACAGCACTCAGTGATATGTGAGAAATTTGCCCCAGTTGCTTAGTAGAATTTTCTTGGGGAAATTTGCATTTTTTGTTTTCCAATTCAAGTTTAAGCTAAATGGTAACTAATAGCCATAGCCAACAGCGATTGCTAATATCGACAGTTTATATCTATGGCATAGGTTATTGATAATGTATCAGCAGCACAGCGTTTATTGTGTATTGCGTGGCTGATGTATAAAACTGTCTAAACACTTGAAAAAAGATTTTCTTCCCAAATAGATAACCCTTTAATGCGTTTCTTTGCGCTAAAAAAAAAACAAGTAAAGTAAGAAGGAATTAAGTTTGGTCAGGTCGAACTTTGGATACCCACAACCTCGAATATATATATAGTAACCACCTTTCGTCATAATACGGTAAGAAATGCATCATTTATGAACCCATAGCAGCTATATCGAAATATGGTCACATTTAATGCAAACTCGGCATCGAAATCCATGGGTCTAATACCATTCGCTGTTCAAGACGGTAAAATAAAATATTGGTCTATATGGCAGCTATATTTTTAAATAAAATCAGATTTCCACCATTTTCGGGAAGGACATGTAAGGGTCCAATACAATTCATTCGAAATCGACTT
Source organism: Stomoxys calcitrans (assembly GCF_963082655.1). Classification (NCBI taxonomy): domain Eukaryota; kingdom Metazoa; phylum Arthropoda; class Insecta; order Diptera; family Muscidae; genus Stomoxys; species Stomoxys calcitrans. The sequence goes on along the minus strand of NC_081553.1, from coordinate 164,079,914 downwards.
AAAATTCACCTTTTATAGACCGAAGAACTTAAATCGGTTTATCGGTATGTGTATATGACGGTTACATCCAAATATAAACCCATCTGAACCATCATATACGACACGGGCGTCAAAAAGCCAAACTTCAACGAAATTGGCCAATAAATGCGCTTTTTATGGGTCCAAGACCTTAAACCGGGAGATGGGTCTACATGGCAGCTATATGCAAATATAGATCCATCATCATATTGAACACGTGTGTCGAAGAGCCTACCACTGTTCATTTGAGCCACATTTCAGCGAAATCGGGTAATAATCTGAGATTGGTAAATGTGGCACCTATATCCAAATTTAGACCTATCTTCACCATACTCGATCCGAATGTCGAGGGGTCCTTACACAACTCATTGCACTTAATTTCAACAAAATCGGTTAATAAATTCACCTTTTATTGGCCCAAAACCTTAAATCAAGAAATCCATATATACTGGCAGTTATATTCACATCTGGGCCGATCTGGGGCGTATTGAACAGGTATGTCGAGAGGCCTAACATAACCCGCTCTCCCAAATTTCAGTGAAATCAGACCATAAGTGCGCCAATTATGGGCTCAAGACATTAAATCGGCAGAACGGTCCATATGGTCGTTATATCCAGATCTGGACCAATCTGGACAAGGAAGTCGAGGTGCTTAACCAACTCATTCTGCCAAATTTCAGCGAAATCGGATAATAAATGTGGCTTTAATGGGCCTAAAACCTTCTGGGGGCAAAATCAAGTTATAGTCCGATATAGCCCATCTTCGAACTTAACCTGCTTATGAACAGAAAAGTTTATGTGCAAAATTTCAGCTCAATATCTCTATTATTAAAGACTGTAGCGTGATTTCAACAGACCGACGGACAGACGGACATTGCTAGATCCTCTTGGATTTTTACATCGATCCAGAATATACTTTATAGAGTCGGAAATGGATATTTCGATATGTTGCAAACGGAATGACAACATGAATATACCCCCTCTGTCGCTGGTGGGTATAAGAAAAGTAAAAAAGACAAATGTCCATAGTCATTGAATTATAGGGAATATTTAGCAAAATTCATCATTGAGAGAAAGCGTAGCTAACGAAGACGAAATAACTGCCTACAACCAGCACTGATGTTATTACCTCTTATATGTCAGTGACTATTTCAGCTGGGGCCGTGGCTGTTGCTGTTGCTGCGACTATGAATGTGGCATGTTGCATTTGCCCATGGTGGTTATTTAAAATGCAAGTGCGTGAGTGTTTTGTAGAACAGCCATAGAAGAGCAGCAACCAACCACGGGCGATAAACGTGGGAAATAGGAAATTGTTGAGGCTACAATCGAGCTACACGAATCCACGAATATTTTAACATTAATAAATATTTGTTTATTGTTGTGGTTGTTGTTGTTGCTGCTGCCGTTGCCGTTGCAAGGAGTTTAACATTATTTGTTAGAGACAACCATTAAATTGCATTACAACACACACACACACACACACACACACACACACGCACATCAGTATTATAGCCTCTAGGCCCAACTTTCCTAAGACTATTCGTTGTTGTTTTAATTTGTTTGTATTTTTCTGCCATCCCAACAACTTGACATGTTGGCAGTTTGGGCGGACTCAGTCGCTGTTTGGGAAAATAACATTTGTTTGCACTCCGCTTCAATGGAGGCCCGTCCGTCCATCGTCTGTCCGTACGTCTGGCCCATTGGTCTAATGACATTTACAATTGTTTTTCGATTATATCGATTCGCTGTCGAACAAATTTCCCGAGACATTCAATGGAGAGAAAAAAGGCATTTACTTTTAATTTTACCCTCGACAAGAAAAGCATTTCTTGCAGAAAATGGCAGTGGTGTTTTACAAGCGGCAGCAGTAATAATGACGAGCGCCGTTTGCCATTACTCTTGCCTTGCTTTGGAAAGGTCATGATTCCTGAACATTCAAACTAATCAGACATTCGAGGAACCCACACTGCAGCAGAGTTGTGACATTAGAGGGGTGGGCACCAATGGGTAGCTGGGGAAAGTTTAATTGTTGTTGCCACAGTAGTAAAGGTGTAACGCTAACGCTCATACCATCACAAGCACCAGCACCAGCACCAGCTTCGACGGCCGGCACATGTTGATTGTGGCAAGTGCAAAACTATTAAATGTGACCCATCCACAGTCAGCCACACCAACTTGGATTTCCTTTCTAACAGGCCTGCCTCTCCGAATGAGTTGGATGGATACCAGCACAATGTTCAAGGAAAAGCCAAGTCGTCACCCAACAAAACCTAGAAGCCCATTGAGCGTTGTAGGGAAAACCCAGCAACAACATTTGGTGGCAACATTTCTTTTTTCTTCGTTTTTTCGCTGTGCCACCATGCGAACAGCATGTGCGGTTTTCTGTGTTGCCCCATTGCTTCGTTTGTGTGGATTTGCCAGCATTGGCTCATGTCCATGCATTTCTAATAAGATTTTAGGCTTTTTATGGCAATGTCTGTGTTTATGTGCAGTTTGTCCAATAAATGTCCAACAACAAAAGGCCACAACCATAAACACCCATCCGTGGCTAAGGAGGCTTGGATTGGGAAACGCCAAAACCAACACCGCCAAGCAGCGCATGGAAAACGTACGTAAAAGGTTCCTCAAGTTCAAGTTGGCAGTTGGCAGTTGGCAGTTGGTCAGTAAAAATAACAAAACGATACTAGGCAAGGTTTTTAAAAAAAAGGAGGCAGCGGCAGTGGCAGCCGAAACGTTTTAAGCACCCAGCTAACGTTTTTATGGGCAACAAACACAAATGTTTTCACCAAACCCACAGTTCGACCACCACCAGGAATAGGAGTCCAAAGTGCACAAGCAGGGGGAAGGGGGGAGGGGCCAAACACAACGAAAACGAAGAAAAATTCAGCTTATATAAAAATATACTTCGGCAACTCCTGATGCCTGCCAAACTGCCTTCCCAATACCATCACCTTAAAGGCAAAGTGTCACCTTCTCCCAACATCAGGCTGCAGGCAGCAGGCAGCAATTGGCTTTGGCCGCCATAGCCTTCGTCTCATTTTCCATGGGCATTTCCTTGTTGTTGGGGATTTTGTTTTGAGCTCCGCCAGAGTTGAGGTGGTGCTTGAAAGGTGCTTGTAGTTGCCACTGGAAAACACACTGTTGACCCGCACACACACACACACACACACACACACATCGCCATCGTCAACCTTCTCCCTCAGCAGCACTAATGATAATGGTGGCTGATGGTCAGGTTGGGTTATTTATTAAAAGCAAATTTATGCATGACTCCTTGGCCTGCATGTAAGCCAAATGGTTTCCTTCCCATTCTGCATTGGCAATCAATTGGAAAAAATTGAAAGCACACAAGTGGAAACCAGGGTTCCAAAGAGTCCCCGCCATAATGTACGACATGTGCGGGTATGTGCGTGTTTTTGTTCCACACTGCAAAAAGGCTTTGAATAAATATTTTTAGCTTTTCCAGAGGACATCAGCGAGTGTGTCAATGTAAATAACCTAAGTAAATTTTGGCCTCTGTTTAAAGATTTCCATCCATCTCCAAGATAAAATTGCTATCGTGCCATAAGGGCAGGACAAAATAAAGTAAAAACAAAAAAAAAAAACGATAACCAAATATTGAGTGTCAATTTAATTTTGTTGTCAGTTTCCTTTTTGGCAACAGCAAGCACTAGGAGCTTGCGAGGGAGAGAGAAAATATTCATAAGGGTCTGCTTGAAGGCAGGTGTGGTTTTCTTTAATTTAAGCAACTTCTACAATATCACCCGCACACCCAACCGAGAAGGCCCAAGAATCAAGAACACTATTGGCTCACAAGCATATTTCCTGATTTCCCGGGAGAGGTGTACGTAAAGTTTTAGTATTGTCCGTAATTCTCGTTAATTTCTAAAAGTTTTAGGCTAGATATAGCGCTTATTACTCGCAGCAGGTCTACGGTTGCTTTGGGAAGTCATATCGGGATATCGGTACTTAGGGGGGCCTATATCACCATATGAACCGTTTCGGATAAAACTTGGCACTGATTGTGTAAGTTATAAGATTGGTTTTTGGGTCAAATTGCAACCAATTCGGATGAAAATTAAGTCTTCTAGGGATCAAAAAGGCAACTCCGGGGATATTTGGGGATGTTCAGCTTATAGACCGACAAGGTGTACTTGACATGGATGCTGGATGTCATAACACAAGTCTTTGTTCCAAATTTCAGCCAAATCGGATGAAAATTGAGGCTCCTAGGGGCCGGTGATCGGTTTATATGGGGGCTATATCCTATATATATACCGATCAGCACAATATGGTACTCAATGAAAGGGGTTTTAGAGTAGAAAACAAATCTGATATCAACTTAGGTTAATGGTTCGACAGGTTCAGTGGCTAGGATGCACAACCTAGTTCACTTTCCTGTTCGATTAACCGGCGTTCCCAGCACCAGGATGAGGAAGATCATGCCGTTGTGAAACAAGATATTCGGGTACGGTATACAAAAGAAGTTTTTCAAGAGGCAAAATGGACTCAGCTCTCATTGATTAATTTTCAGTTATTGTTCAATTCATTGTTCTTAACCTAAAGTGTGCACGACAACGAAGCCTGCAGACTTTGGTCGTCTCAAAGTAGAGTACAAATCTTATACGAGAATGTAATTCAAGGACCATATGCCTGATTGGCTACCCTACCCCCAAATACCCCGCACGTATACACATTTATCGAACATGGTTATATGAGGCTCGGTATTCACATTTGTGGCGAAGTAACTGAGGGGCCATCTCGACCGCCAAAACATCCTCAAACTGGACTTATATACAGACTGTGGCAATACAAGCGTCGAATAAAAAAGGTATTAGAGAGTGACAGGGGGCGCAGCGCAGAGCGGGTCCATTCCAGCTAGTATATATACAAATTTACACATGAACATCCATTGAGGACCTGGGGCAAACTTCTCGAATCTCAATGAGTGCTAGTCATGTAAAAACTTCTCTCCATAGCGATGTGGCAAAGCGGCACACCGTTTCGAACTCGGCTATAAAAAGGAGATCCCCAATTATTAAGCTTAAAAACCCAGCACTCATTGATATGTAAAAGTTTTTCCCGACAGTAATGTTCATCACGTACTGAATATCTGCCAAATCAGGCAAAAATTGAAGCTTCTTGGGGCCATAGAAGAATATTTGGGAGATCGATTTATAAGGAAGCTGCATCAGGTTTGGGCATTTACTTGGCAGGGATATTGGAAGTCATAATACTTACAATATTTCAGCCAAATCAGATATCAATTGCGGCTTCCAGTTGCTTCATATCGGGAGATCGGTTTGTATGGGAGCTATGACAGGTTATACACCAATTCAACAAAACAAACCGGAACACAATTTCAGCCAAATCTGACGTAAGTTTAGGCTTCTTAGGAGTCAAGAAGACGAATCAAAGGACCTCTTTACATGGGGACTATATTCAATCCAAAGGTATATGGCCCATTTGCAATCCCCAACGACCTACATTAATCTCGGCACAAGATGACAATGAGCACCACACGGGTTTGAACTCTAGAGCTCCGATTTGTGTGGTGTTCATCGTCATCAAGGTAAGCTCGGCTGAGACCTACCGGGCCAATGATACTCGATGTGACAAGGCGAGTTTTTGGCGCCTTTAAAAAGTAAATGACCATCAAGTTCCCTCGTAAAACGATCTTGGAGCTTAACGAGGATCAGAGCTTGACAATCCTGTGACTGCTCTAACTACAACCTACATCAATAAGAAGTATACCTGCAAACATTTTTGATCGGCAAACAATCTTCCGCGAATCTTCTAGAAGAAGGTTACGACCGCGGACGAGCTTGTCTCAGAGTCGTAGACGATTCCCTCGTCGTGAGGAGTTGTGTCATCAAGACGAATCTTCTGGAAGAGTGTTCCGAGAATCTTCCATATGAGTTGCTAAAGAGTAATGACGTACTTGGAAGATCTTCGAATCGCGCAAGAATCGTGTGGACGAGTAACAAATGAGTGTTTTGGATTATTTGGTAAATATTGCTCTAACGGGTTGCTTTTTCCGCTTACAAGACATAACAACGCATATAAAGAAAAATTGTTCATCAAAAACGTAAAAATTGCGAAAAAAAAACTCAAAAAAAATTTTTGTATTACTCCTCATATTCGTCATATAAGTTCTAAACGCACCATGTTGGAAAATAAAAACAATCGCGAAAATTTAACTTAGATGATTAATAAACAAATTTTCTGAACGGGTATAACGCAATGGGTTGCGTAATAATAGTCGCTAAGAGTTGCTAATATGGATTGCCCAATGATAACCTAAAAGAGTACCTCACAAGTCATACGGAAGATTATAACAGAATGGACTGTAAGAGAATCGTCGCGAAGAGTTGCTTAAACTTTCGCATAGGCAATGGATTGTCCAATGCTATCGTAAAAGAGTGTTTCGCGAGTCATACAGACGATTATAACGCAATGGGTTGCGTAATAATCATCGCGAAGGGTTGGTACAACTTTCGCACACGCAATGGATTGCCTAATGATAACCTAGAAGAGTGTTTTACGAGTCATACGGAAGATTATAACGTCGCGAAGAGTTGCTAAAATTTTCGCATACGCAATGGTTTGTCCAATGATATCGAAGAAGATTGTTTCGCGACTCATACAGAAGAACAATTGCGTAAAAATCTTCCAGAAGAAGAGTTGGTACAACATCCGCTCACGCAATGAATTGCCTAATGATAACCAAGAAGAGTGTTTCACGAGTCATACGGAAGATTAAAACGCAATGGGTTGTAGGAGAATCGTCGCGAAGAGTTGCTAAAACTTCCGCATACACAATGGTTTGTCCAATGATATCGAAGAAGATTGTTTCGCGACTCATACAGAAGAACAATTGCGTAAAAATCTTCCAGAAGATTGTTTTACTCATTGCGGGGACGAAGACTCTTTCAAAATAATGAAAAATGTTAGTAGGTTTTTTCGACAAATTCTAAGCGAATATCTATATTCGTTCGACCGCCCTTATGATTTTGATAGTCGGAGGGATGGACGGACGATCGGCTATCAAGATCTAGAGTATATATAAACTCTATGGGGTCGCAGAACAAAAGGGATTGCTGAATTAGGATAGCCCCATCCTATGGTGGTGAAGGAATAACAAGTTACAGATTTAGATTCTTTGCAAAGATAGTGAAAGTCTTAATCAGGGCATCCACTCGGTATTTCCCACTCTCTTTGAAAACAAGTCCAAGATAACCAGAAAATGGTACCACATTCAATATTCCCTCTCCCATCACGTGCGCTAGTTGTTCTTTTGCTCCCGCGTTTTCGCATGCCTTCTGTCAATATCTGAATGACGGCATATTTTTTTGACACATTTGAAGGTTGACACACAGCGAAACTATTGCGTAGAGCCACAGTGAAAAACAAATCGCTCGCACACTTAACCAGTTGTTGTTGTTTGCTCGTCCGTGTGAACTGCCGTAGAATGATAACAGAAATATTTTTCGTTATTTTTTTTTTTTTTGTTTTTTTGGTTGTTGTTCGCCTGTTTTGAAATTCTATTTAAAATATTTATTAATAATAACAGTTTATAAACAAAGACTGATACATACATCTCGCACGCGCTGTTGTTATATTTCGCTTGGCGTCGTGAAAAAAGCGGCGGTAGCAAAACAAACCAAATAAAAAACACTTGAAGGCTAGCCCGGATCACCAGCCAGCCAGCTAACCAGCTAACACCTAGCGCTGCAGTCAGCGTGCGATAAGAGCCTGCCAGCGGCAAGTCGTTGGCCTACCGGAAAAAATGACGCATTTTTTTATTGCTCAAATGACGCAGCGATCTTCTTCTACTTGGCTCACTCATATCGGGTATCCCTTTTACGCCCGCCTCAAACATAATTTGTGTTGCCATTATTGTTGGCTCTCGCTTTCTCTCCTGCTCTTGCGGTTGTGACGCGAAGGTTTGCTCTCCTCGATATTGTTTATGGTGTTGTTTTTCCTTGTTGTTATATTTACATTCTTTTAGCGATACAAAAAAAAAAAAAAAACAGAGCCCAATTTAGGTCAAAATTTGCTATTTATTTTGATTTCGCCCGCCATAAAACCAGGCAAATACTCAAGCAACGACAGATGATAACAAGTTTTTACGCATTTGTATACCATGCCATAGTTGCCAGATTGAGCGGTATTTAGGAATGAAAAGAAGCAAACGCATATAACGGCGATACTAAGTTTGTGTTTTTCGCAGTGAAAATAAATCAATTTTTCAAGACTCCCTTTTTATACCCTCCACCATAGGATGGGGGTATACTTATTTCGTCATTCTGTTTGTAACTCCTCGAAATATTCGTCTAAGACCCCATAAAGTATATATATTCTTGATCTTCATGACATTTTAAGTCGAACTAGCTATGTCCGTCCGTCCGTCTGTCTGTCGGAAGCACGCAAACTTTCGTAGGAGTAAAGCTAGTCGGTTGGGATTGTATATGGGCCATATCGGTCCACGTTTTGATATAGCTGCCATATAAACCGATCTGGGGTCTCGACTTCTTAAGCCGCTAGAGGGCACAATTCTTGTCCGATTTGACTGAAATTTTGCATGAGATGTTTTATTATGACTTCCAACAACTGTGCTGAGTATGGTTGACATCGGACCATAACCTGTTATAGCTGCCATATAAACCGATCTGGGGTCTTGACTTCTTGAGCCTCTACAGGGAGCAATTCCTATCCGATGTGGCTGAAATATTGCACAATGTGTTTTGTTTCGACTTCCGACAGCTGTGTTAAGAATGGTTCCAATCGGTTTATAACCTGATATAGCTGCCATATAAACCGATCTGGGCGTCTTGACTTCTTGAGCCACTAGAGAACGCAATTATTATCCGATTTGGCTGAAATTTTGCATGAATTGTTTTGTTTTAACACTCAACAACCGTGCTAAGAAAAGTTCAAATCGGTCCACAACTTGATATAACTGCCATATAAACCGATCTGGGGTCTTGGCTTCTTGAGCCTCTACAGGGAGCAATTCCTATCCGATGTGTCTGAAATATTGCATGACGTGTTTTGTTATGACTTCCAACAATTATGCTAAGAATAGTTCAAATCGGTCCATAACCTGATAAACCATACCGTATAAACCAATATGGGATCTTGACTTCTTGAGCCTTTTAAGGGCGCAAGTATTACACGATTTGGCTGAAATTTGACATACTTGTCTCATAACCTTTGACATACTTGTCAAAGGTTTATAGCCTAATACAGCTCCCTATAAACCAATCTCCCGAATTTACTTCTCCAGCCCCTAAAGTGCGCAATTCTTACTAGATTTGGCTGAAATTTTACACAATGACTTCTAATATGGTCTCCAATATTCAGTTCAATTATGGTCCGAAATGAACCATAACTTAATATTGTTCCAATAACATAGAAATTATTTTCTTTTATCCTTTGTTTGCCTAAAAAGAGATACCGTGGCAAGAGCTTGACAAATGCGATACATGGTGGAGGGTATATAAGATTCGGCCGGGCCGAACTTAGCATGCTTTTAATTGTTTTTATTAAAACATGCAAATACAGTAATACCTCGATTTACGTCGTGAACAAGAATTGTTCCTATTACCTTCGATTTAAGCCTTCTTAGTAGTTTCAAAACAAAAACTGTTCGTTGAGTTTTTTTCTAGGTCTCGTTGTTTATTTGTTTTGTGAATACGGGGAATTCCACTTTTGGTCGCTGTGGCTATTCGTAGATTTGTTTTACCAATTTGTATGAGAAATTTGCAAGTTCAGCATCAGATTGGAAAAAGGGTATATTTTAGTAACGATTTTGTTATAAAAGCGACAGACAGACAAACGGCACAGAATATATACGCAGAAGAACGGACATGGCTAAGCCGAATCATTCATTTATCACAGTCTCATTAGTGGCTTAGGGTACTGTTCAAATTTTAATTATAAATGTCATATAAGTGTGTAGGAATTCAATGCTTGGACTTAAAACCCTCAACACGTCGCACATTGTTGCCTCGGTGAACAAAAATGGAAAAACCGAAAATGAAAATTTCTAAAGATAACATAACATAACGGAAAGCTCCGGCACCTTTGTGGAAACAGGCTTAAAAACTACTTTAAATTGGGATTGTAGCATATTAAAATATTCTAAAAAATGTTCGCCTCAAAATTTTATCAAAGTTCCCTGAGTATACTGAACAGGCTAATTTCGGCCCAGCCGACCATCATCATGCATCCCATTCCTTAAGTTCTTTGGATTTGTTTTAAGGTAAAAATGCTCAAGAGGCCAATTGGGAAGATTGGTTTGTTTTGGGAGCTATACATGGCAAGAGACCGATTCAGACAAAAGTCGGCACAGAACTCCACATGCTCAATTTAGCCAAATCGACCGAAGAACTGTGTACAACGAAATTTTGTTATTGAAAATAGCAAGAAAGTTTGGTAAAACAATAGTTTTTGTATTTTTATAAATGGAAATGGAACACATGGCTGCTTTTTTTTTTAGCAAAAATTGGGTTCTTGTTATAGCAAACAGTTCGTTCAACTATTTTAACTAACAAAATCTGTTGTTTCAGCTACAAAAGCTGCCAAAAATATTGAACACGCAACACAAAAATAGGAGGAGGCCACCGTAGCGCAGAGGTTAGCATGTTCGCCTACGAGGCGAAGGAACTTTTTAATCTCCTTTTATTTTATTTTTTTTTTTTTGTTGCATTTTATTTTGTAATGGTAATTTTTTTAGCTATTATCATTTTGGCAACACTGGTTTGAACAGCTCACGCACGTTTCGTGTTTTGTTTCACTGTCAAACATCATCAGTTTTGTCTATAATTTAACCATGAATCGTCTTACAAACGAACAACGCTTGCGAATTATTGATTTGTATTATCAAAATGCGAGCTTCTTCCATTTTACGACGAAGCTCATTTTTGGCTCATCGGGTACGAAAAATAAGCAGAATTGTCGGTTTTGGAGTGAAGATCTGCCAGAAACATTGCAAGAGCTATCAATGCATCCAGAAAAAGTCACAATTTGGATCGGTTTATGGTCTGGTGGCATCATTGGACCGTACTTCTTCAAAGATGATGCGAATCGTACTGTAACTGTGAATGGTGAGCGCTATTATGATCTCCATCTTTTTTTTTGCCCAAAATGCAAGAGCTTGACTTGCATGGCATGAGGTTTCTACAAGACGGTGCCACATGCCACACAGCACGCGTAACAATGGACTTATTGGAAGGCGAGTTCGGTGAACATTTATTTCACGTTCGGAAACGTTAATTGGCCGCCTAGATCGTGCGATTTAACGCCTTAAGACAATTTTTTTGTGGGCTATGTTAAGGCTCATGTGAATACAGGCAATCCCGTTTCAATTGACGCATTGGAAGACTACATTGAAACATTTATTCGTGAGATAGCGGCCGAAATGTTGGAAAGAGTATGGCAAAATTGGACTAAGCAGTTGGACCATTTGAGGCGCAGTCACGGTCAACATTTGCATGAAATGATCATCAAACACTATTAGGAATAGACCGTGCTATCGATTCAAATAAAGATTTCATGCATTTTGCTGAATTTTATTATACCCACCACCGAAGGATGGGGGTATATTCATTTTGTCATTCCGTTTGCAACACATCGAAATATCCATTTCCGACCCTATAAAGTATATATATTCTTGATCAGCGTGAAAATCTAAGACGATCTAGACATGTCCGTCCGTCTGTCCGTCTGTCCGTCTGTCTGTTGAAATCACGCTACAGTCTTTAAAAATTGAGATATTGAGCTGAAATTTTGCACAGATTCTTTTTTTGTCCATGAGCAGGTTAAGTTCGAAGATGGGCTATATCGGACTATATCTTGATATAGCCCCCATATAGACCGATCCGCCGATTTAGGGTCTTAGGCCCATAAAAGCCACATTTATTATCCGATTTTGCTGAAATTTGGGACAGTGAGTTGCGTTGGGCCCTTCGACATCCTTCGTCAATTTGGTTCAGATCGGTCCAAATTTGGATATTGCTGCCATATAGACCGATCCTCAGATTTAGGGTCTTAGGCCCATAAAAGCCACATTTTATATCCGATTTGGATGAAATTTGGCACAGTGAGTTGTGTTAGGCCCTTCAACATTCCTCGTCAATTTGGCCCAGATCGGTCCAGATTTGGATATAGCTGCCATATAGACCGATCCTCCGATTTATGGTCTTATGCCCATAAAAGCCACATTTATTATCCGATTTTGCTGAAATTTGGGACAGTGATTTGCCTTATTTTTTCTATTTGGCCCTGATCGGTTCAGATTTGGATATAGCTGCCATATAGACCGATCCTCCGATTTATGGTCTTAGGCCCATAAAAGCCACATTTATTATCCGATTTTGCTGAAATTTGGGACAGTGAGTTGCGTTGAGCCCTTCGACATCCTTCGTCAATTTGGCTCAGATCGGTCCAAATTTGGATATAGCTGCCATATAGACCGATCCTCCGATTTATGGTCTTAGGCCCATAAAAGCCACATTTATTATCCGATTTTGCTGAAATTTGGGACAGTGAGTTGCGTTGAGCCCTTCGACATTCTTCGTCAATTTGGCTCAGATCGGTCCAAATTTGGATATAGCTGCCATATAGACCGATCCTCCGATTTATGGTCTTATGCCCATAAAAGCCACATTTATTATCCGATTTTGCTGAAATTTGGGACAGTGATTTGCCTTATTTTTTCTATTTGGCCCTGATCGGTTCAGATTTGGACATAGCTGCCATATAGACCGATCTCTCGATTTAAGGTTTTGGGCTCATAAAAAGCGCATTTATTGTCCGATGTCGCCGAAATTTGGGACAATGACTTGTGTTGGGCCCTTCGATATTTGTCTTCAATTTGGCTCAGATCGGTCCAGATTTGGATATAGCTGCCATATAGACCGATCTCTCGGTTGAACAATGACTTGTACTTACAAGCATTTGGTCTAAATCGGATGATATCTATAGAGCTGCTATGGGGCTTAAGGTATGCATTTTTCACTGGATTTTGACGAAATGTGGTTCACATATATATCCGAGGTGGTGGGTATCCAAAGTTCGGCCCGGCCGAACTTAACGCCTTCTTACTTGTTTTTCTTTATTTTGTTTTATTTTATTTTATTTTATTTTATTTCATTTTATTTTTTTTATTTTTATTTTATTTTATTATCCTCTTATCCCAGCAACTCCATTATAAATTGAGCAGCAGACATTTTTAGCAAGCATCAGGCACTACGCTGACCTTAGATGGCAAACATTTCAGTGTAACAGCAGGACTACTGCTGTAATTATAACCAAAATTTCAGAAGACATTGTTTTTAGTATCAGCAGACTTTTTTCTATAAGTGTTGCTTTGCTACTCTGAACTTTCAACAGACGAGCTTGGACTTATAATTTCAAGAAAATTTTTCTACACAGTATACCCTGTAGGGTCTAAAAAGTAAACACCCTCATTTCATGGGGATGGGTAAAAACGCTCATTTCATTCAGTTGGGAGATTCCCTAATTATTTATTAAGATTTTTGGGCTGGTGATGCTGACTGAATGAAGGCTAAGTCCTAAGCTAAATACATTGTCAGGATATTATTTTTGGAAATTGAATAAAGTGCAAAACTTCGAAATCTTGCTATTTCAGTTTGTTGCCTTGGCAACAGGCACATATTCGTACACCCATCCATCACTCCAATTGCAAAGCCGCTGGAAAACAAATCCACCGCAGTGCCCCAAATCACACCACAAATTACGAGCAGGCCACAACCAAATTCAAAATCAGGTCATTCGACTTAAATTTGAGGAGTAATCCAATACACACTACCCGCCACCTTTGTTTTATTTTTGGAGCGAATCTGTTTACAATTGCCTCAATTTGTTCGAAGCCAATTTTGTTTATCAATTTTTCGCCGATGGTTTTTTGCTGCTGGGTCAGACCAGACCAGGCTATGCATTACGCCCGAACCATATGTGGCTGAATCTATGTGTCATATGGGTCAATATATGAAGGAGCCATATGTAAAACCCAAACAATTTACAAACAGATTCGGCTATTCGCTCAGATGATGAGCCGACAAATAGACAGACAAACAGGCAGCCTGACTAACATCGCCTTGTTTTGTTATTTACTTAACCCAGTCACATTGTAGAACGATAAAAGTGTTTTTATTTCCTCATTCTTTTAGCGTCCCATTATAGATACTTTGAGAATGAATCATGGAGCTTGAATTCATCGCATGGCTATGAGTTATTTCTGTTATGGTTTCCATGCACAGCACCAATCTATGTCAATGGAACAATACTATGGACAGTTTGGGGTTGGGTTTCCCCAAATTTCTGGCAACAAATGCCGCAATTTTTGCTGAAGGTTCAATGAGTTGCTTGTGGCTACACTATTTGGTCAAGCGCTCTGGACTTTAGCTACTACAACTTAGCTGTTATGATTTTCAGTTGAAAGTTTTCAAGCAAAAGTTAAAATTAGAATGCAGCCTCATACTGAGGGGAAGGAATGAAGGAAAACAAGTGCCACCTCCATGGACTCTGCAAACATATAAAAACTCTGTCAAATCAGACAAAGAAGCTTTAGAAGGCTTATCGGGGGATAGGTTTATATGGGATCTATACCAGGTTATAGACTGATTTGAACCATACTTGATGCGATCACTGGAAGTCGTTACGGAACACTACGTGCGAATTTTAAGCTCAATCGAAAAATTATTTCGGCTTGTAGGGGCTCAAGAAGCCAATTCAAATGACCATTTTATATGGGAGCTATATCCAAGTCTGAACCGATATGGCTCATTTGCAATCCTCAACGACCTACATCAATAAGGAGTATTTGTGCAAAATGTGGAGCGTCAAGCTTTACGGGTTCAACAGCTATCGTGACGGATGGACGGCCATTGCTAGATCGACTTCCAGAATGTCAAGACGATCAAGAATATGCAGGTGTTCATAGGTGTTTCAGCTGCAAACATTTGCATGGTTTCCCCCTTTCTTTGGTGGTGAATACAAAACGGTACATCTCCTACAATACACGCAAAGTGAATTTTGTAATGAATTGATGTACGTTGTGAACTCGCCATATGTTTAATCATAAATGCTCCCTAGGCTAAGTTTGGCAGCCTTCAAAATAAACAGTGGTCCTTAAGCTTATTATTATTCAAACTTGACATTCAATAGGGGGATAATAAACGTGATAATCATCATCTCTCTGCCCATAAAATTCCATTCTAAAGTCTCGTCTTAATAAAATCAAAAGATTTCCCAGACAATTTTCTATCAACACTTTAGGGTATCAAAGCATTCTTGTGAAAATTAAATTAGTTTGCATTTCGCAATTTTCTCTTGGCGCCATGGGTTATGGCCCATTTTCTTCATCCTGATGTATTTAATCAAACCAAAATTATTCGTTTGAGTTCCTACCTCCTCCTTGTCTTGGTTTGGATGTGAAATACTTCGAATAATTACATTTGATGGCCGAAGTGGCCCAAGTCAAATGCAAAACGCAAACAAATGACCAGCAATTTATTAGATTCGGTGATAATTTGTAGTAATTTTTGTGAATGTAGTTTGCAAGATTTTAATCAAATCGAACATTCAGCCGACAGGGTGAAATGATGTGCCAGATATTGTCAGTGTCCACTTTCCCTAGAACCGATGACAAATCGAAGTCTTTGCCACAGACTTCATGACTTTGTTGTAGATCTCGATAACCACAACAGCGTTCGATTGAATTGACTGCTATGTGGGGACTGAAATCAATCAAAAGCCTGCCAGGGTACTCCAATTGACCAGCTCACCTGGTCACTTAGTTTGGCATTGCAGGCCATTAATTCACACATCTCGCCTGCTTGTTGTGTGCATTGCCCCAGAGGGTGGTGGTGGTGATGGTGGCCAGAAATCACATGGCCAACAAGCGTATCGTAATACCCCATGGAAATGTTAATACTCCCCAAGACATGTTACTATTCTTGGACTGGACATAATAATATCGAGTGCTGATCGATTTTCATGCCAAAAGTGGCTAATTTCAGCACAGCATGCGAAAATTGCTGCAATGGTCATACCAAGAGATGCCATAACTGCAGCGCCGGTTTGAAACCTACTTTGCAGGCAAAGCAACAACAAATATTGTTGGGAGCTATGAACACCTCTCCAGCGGGAGTGAGTCGTTGGCAATGTGGAGTGCCTGCACGTCTTGGTTTTGAGTTCAAATCACATTGAAGGCTGACTGCCAATAAAGTCTATGGAGCAAAAAAGTCCAAGAGGCCAAAATGGCCCCTTGTGAAGACTGCACTTTGGCAGAAGTCGCATCGTCATCGTCGCATAACAGTCTTCATGCTATTATGCCTTCCCCCAAAACAGCTTGCCAGGATAATGGTGCTCATTTCAATGCTCAACATAACATTTTGTGCGGCAATTGCTGCAGCGGTGGCTGGCTGCTGTGTTTGAATTTTTGTGGTCATAATTTTTGCTTTCAACACTTTTGCACAAAATTAAACACATAACAAGAGATCTTGGCCAAAAGATATATACGCCATGTACTCCGATTTCAATGGAATCATAAACTTTACATCTATTTTTAATGGGGAAGCTGACACACAATCAGACGCTAACGGCTAGCTCGCTCGCATCCATGTCGTTGCAGTTGTGACTGAATGGTGTGGCTGCACAAGCAGCACGTCCCAAAATGTTGCCTCTATTTTGCTGTAGATTTTTTGTGGCACACAGACATAATGTAGGTTGCCTTAGTTGGAGAACTGGCCACAATGGTGTTGGGAAGCCTGTTGCATTTGGCCAAACAGCGTGGCAGTCAAGGCATTTGAAATGCTAAGCAGTCACTATGGTAAGGCAAAATTGTCTCACAGCCATTGATGTTCCAAGTTTTTATGAGACCTGAATACAGCATCACGTTAACCATTTAAGCAGTAACATCAGGTGGGGGCTATGTTAAGAAAATGTTGTCATCTTGACCTTATCCAATTTATGCAATTCTAGTTACAATAGTGAAAAATAATGAAACCCGGTCTAACTTTGGATACTCAACTTAAAAAACTTACTACTCCATTTATAGCAAAATCGGATAAAAACCGGGGCTTATATGGGTAAATCTGGAGATCGTTCTATAGGGCAAAAAAAAATTGCAAATTTGCCCATGCACATTTCATAAGGAACAGGGGGTAAACTTCTCACACACCAATGAGTGCTGTCCGATTCAAGTTTAAGCTTAACGATAAGAGGCCTCCTTTTTATAAGCGAGCCGAACGGCGTGCCTCATTGCGACACCTCTTCAGGGAGAAGGAGGGGATAACCACCGCTGAAAACTTTTTTTCTGATGTTCTCGCCAGGATTCGAACCCAGGCGTTCGAACCCTCGCGCTACGTTCTATAGGGCAGCAGTCGAGATTTAAAGACTCCATTGCAAATTCCAAATTTTGCCCATGAACATTCCACTAAGGAACAGGGGCAAACTTCTCACCTATCAATGAGTGCAGTCGGATTCAAGTTTAAGCTCAATGATAAGGGGCCTCCTTTTTATAGCCGAGTCGGAACGGCGGGCCACAGTGCGACACCTCTTTGGAGAGAAGTTTTACATGGCATAGTACCTCACAAATGTTGCCATTAGTAAGGGAAAGCCTCCGCTGAAAATTTTTTCTGATGGTTTCGCCAGGATTTGAAACCAGGCGTTCAGCGTCATAGGCGGACATGCTACGGTGGCCTCCAATACTCCATTAATGGGTAAAATACCATTAATCGGGAGATCGGTCTATATGGGGCCAAGTTCACATATGGTCTGATCTAAACCATATTCGGCACGGATGTCGAGGGGCCTAACTGGACTGGAGTTGGTAGCATACTCGCATTACCATTGCAGGGGTCGTGGGTTCGATTCCCACCACAGGGGTTTGGTCTGTGGTACCACAATGGACTTCAAATTGTCTAAGTGAGTCTGAAAAGGATCTCCACTCTTACCTAACCTAACTGGACTTATTATGCCAGTGAAATCGGGTATTAAATGTCCATTTTATGAATCCAATGCCTTAAAATGGGAGATTGGTCTATATGGCAGAAATATTCAAATATTGACCCCGTTCCCTTGATAGGGATTTCGGGAGGCCTAAAAAAACTCAAAACTCGGATAATAGCTGTGCGCTTTATAGACCCGGGAGATCGTTCTATATGGAAGTTTTATCCAATTAAGATCCTATCTAGACTATCTTACCAGATTATTGAAGGTCCAACAAAACTCGCTGTGCCAAATTTCTGCTAAATGTGGTGTGCTATAAATGCATTGGGCAGGCTCAGGAGACCATGATTTCGAAGCTGACCAAGGTTTCCTCATCAGGCCGTTGCTGATGTTAGATGTTCCTTTTTGAGTAGAGATGTTGACGTTAACTTTTCTTTCTGCGCTCGAAGAAAAAGTAGCCTAATATGGTACAACGTTCGTCTCAAAGAGGCATGATTCTACCAATGCGCAGCTCTCTGATTAGTGAGTAGGTGGAAGGAAGTCATCTTTTTGGGGCTTAGCGGACTGATGAAGAAATCACGATCTCCGTAGCCTGCGCAATGCATTTATGGCACACCACATTTTTCCTTAAATTTTTTTAACAAGGTGTATCAGTTCAAAATTTAGGTGGTTATCTTTAATCGCTCGAATTTTCATTGATTTGCTTAAGGAATGATTAGCATAGTTGTGTATAACAAAAAGGACATACTGGAAAAAATATGATATCAAAATATTTTTTGGAATATTTTCGTACTCCGCCTGATTGTTTCGGTACTTCCTCTGTTGCAACAGTTTCCAATGCAGTGTAGTTCAACAAATAGAGGAAATCGCATAGCAATTCCCAGGCCAAACAGATCTAACAACAGAAAAAGAGTTTTACAAAAAAAAAATAGACGCAATAAAATTTGCAGTTTGCAAACGTAATGAAAACAACTTTGAATGAAAATAGCAGAGAAAAAGAGAAACAACAACGACAGAAACAACAACAAAAAAAGTAGAAGTAAAGTGATTTTAGCCAAACGCGAACGAAAAATGTTTATATCGCATTTCAATCACGCCGTTCGTATAACAGCAACCTCATCTGCAGCAGCATTAGCAACAACACCATGATAATGTGCGCACTTCAATTTGCTGCACAGAAGACGAAAACACAGCAACAAAGCCAACGATAACATGGCAAAACGCAGCTATAACAATGCCAGCGATAGTCTTCAGCACATGCGCGCATTACGGGCCAAGATGAGGCCAAGCTATGGCTGTTTGGTGATGGTGATGGCTATGGCGATGGACCAGGCGATGACGATAGCTCCACAATGCTCTGCTGCTTGATGACGACAATGACGCTGATGATGCCTAGGATTGTTGTAAAGATCTTGGTTGCAACAAAAGCATCCTCTCCAGGAAGCAATCATTAGATTGATGATATTTATGGTTTAGTCACACTCGTATAATACACTCGAACATGGCCATGCTAAATAACAAGGAACCAACTGCAAATGACTGAGGCTCAGGCTCGCTCCTATTCCACCAACTGCCATGGCTGGAGGCCACAACAATCAAAACAATAAAGGGGGGCTTTTAAACAGCAGCCTAACGGTTATTTTATGGTATTTCACTAAAAATGGCCGCATTACCAATTCCTAGTTGCACCCCACTTTAGTTAAGAGGCTAATTTTAGTTTGAGCGTTTCGTTGGAGACATCATATGTATATCTGTGGTTGAAAAGCCATAAGATAAACTGGACTTACGTTACGTTCCCCACTAACTGCTTAGCTTATCAATTGTATTACAAAAGAACAAAAATGTTAATCGGATGCTGGTAAAATCGAGTTCTTCGGAATCAAAATTCCAGTAACAAAAATTTATGTATATCTGTGGTTGAAAAGCCATAAGATAAGCTGGACTTACGTTACGTTACGTTCCCCACTAACTTCTTAGCTTATCAATTGTATAACAAAAGAACAAAAATATTAATCGGATTCTTCGGAATCAAAATTCCATAACAAAAATATAACAAGTAAAAAGGCGTCAAATTCGGTCCGTCCGAACTTTGGATACCCACCACCTCGTCATAGTGCCGTGAAAAATGCATAATTTATGGCCCCATAGCAACTTTATCGAAATATAGTCCGATTTGGAGCAAATTCGACACGGATATTGAGAGGTCTAATAGGTACAAGTCATTGTTCAATTTTGTAGAACAAAATATATCCAAATATAGACGGATCTGAACGATATACGACACGAGAGATCAGTCTACATGGCAGCTATATCCAAATCTGAACCGATCTGGGCCAAATTAAGGAGGGATTTCGAAGAGCCTCACGTAACTCACTGTTTCAAATTTCGGCGAAAGGGGACAATAAATGCGCCTTTTATGGGACCAAAACCTGATATCGAGAGATCGGTCTATATGGCACCTATATCCAAATCTGCACCGATCTGAGCCAATTTGAAGAGGGTTGTCGCAGGGCCTAACACAACTCACTGTCCCAAATTTCAGCGAAATCAGATAATAAATGTGGCTTTTATGGCCCCAAGACCTTAAATCGACAGATCATTCTCAGATCGGACTGCATGGCAGCTATATCCCAATCTGGATAGATCTGAGCCAACTGAGGAAGGATATCGAAGGGACTAACTAAATTTTAGCAAAATCGGATAATAAATGCGCCTTTTATAGGCCTAAGACCCTAAATTGGCGGATCGGTCTGTATGGCAGCTATATCCAAATCTTGACCGATCTGGGCGATATTAAATTAGGATGTCGACTGGTCTAACACAACTTACCGTCCCAAATTTCAGCAAAATCAGATAATAAATGTGGCTTTTATTGGCCCAAGATCCAAATTCGGTGGATCGGTCTATATGGGGGCTATATCGTATTTAACCTGCTTATGGACAACAAAAAAATAGAATGTGTGCAAAGTTTCAGGTCAATATCTCTATTTTTGAAGACTGTAGCGTGATTTCAAAAGACAGACGGACATGACTTTATAGGGTCGGAAATGGATATTTCGATGTGTTGCAAACGGAATGACGAAATGAATTTACCTCCATCCTTTGGTGGAGGGTAAAAAACAGACATGAAACAAAACAAAACAAAACAAAACAAAACAAAAAAAAACAAAACAAAACAAAACAAAACAAAACAAAACAAAATTTTTTTTTTTTTTTTTTTTTTTTTTTTTTTTTTTTTTTTATTTTTAGTTTAACATTTTATTATTGAAATTCATAACTTCAAGATACATTTAGCAATTTCTCCTCGCGAAGCTGAGCTTGTTTGCAAGGACGAAAAAAAAAAAAAAAAAAAAGTATATAGAATATAAAAAGTTGCATTATTATGTTTGTTAAAAATATTACTAATTAATAAATTAATGAATAATGGTTATGGTTATCTTCATTGCGATGCGATTAGAACCCTTTTGATTTCTTTTTTACGCTTCTTTTGGCTGGTTATGGTGATGATATCCGATGGCATTGCATTCCAGGTATTTGGCAGTTGATAGTTGAGGGCATTTTTTCCGTATTTTGTTCTAATTTTTGGCGTTTTAAATAGTGATTTTGATTTTCTTCTTGTGTTGTATGTGTGGTTAATGGGTTTCAGCAGATTTATATCATCGAACTCATTCATTATCACAGATTTATAAAGATTTGTTACGTTTAAAATGTTATGTTGTTTTAGAAAGTTCGAGACCATTTCTGGTGAAAATTCATAGTGTTGGTTTTGATTTTGTGTATATTGAGTGTTTCTATGTGTTATAGTATTTAAGATATTGCTGTTTTCTTTGTGCGATTTGTTTCTCATTAAGGTTTTTATTAGTCTTTTTTGAGTTTTTTGTATAATTTTAATGTGACTTGAGGTTCCAAAGGCCGTTATGCCGTGTCTGATATGCGATTCACCCAGTGTAAAGTATACTTGTTTAGTTATGGAGAGTGGTGCGCAGTTATTCAAATGGTACAATATATAGGATGTTGAACGAAGTTTATTGTTTAGCAAGTTTATGTGTGTTTTCCAATTGAAGTTTCGGTCAACTGTTACGCCTAAGTATTTATACGTGTCCACAGCTTCAAGAAATTGATCACATTTTCCATTACACATTTCATATGTAGATTTATTGTCATGTAGACAATCGTAGTTATGGAATTTTATTTGTATATTTGAAGATTTTAGATGTGGTTGGCGAATATGCATAACTTTAGATTTGTTTGCATTGATTATCAGACCATTGTCGTGACACCATCTTGATATAACATTGAACTCAGATTGCAAGATTTTTACAGCTTCTGATGGGTCCTTGTGACGCACAACAATGGCTGTATCATCTGCATATGCAAATGCTTCACTGTTTGTCGTGACGTTTATTAATTCATTTGCATATATTAGATACAATATGGGTCCAAGTTTTGAACCCTGCGGTACACCGTAATTGGATTGCATTTCACTGCTATAATTGGCATCAATTTTAACTTTGAACGTTCTTTTATGTAAATATTCATTGAACCACTTTAGGCATTGTCCTCGTATTCCATTTCTTTCCAACACACTTAAAAGGTTTGAATGGGGTAGGGTATCAAATGCTTTACTAAAGTCTATAAACAATACTAAACAGTTCATATTATTATCTAGTTGTTGATTTATATACGACGAGAAATGACCTAACAGTTTATTTATATTTTTGCCTTTTTGGAAACCATACTGTTGTCTGTTGATGATACCATATTTATTCAAAAAACCGTTTAATCTTCTCACTATTACTTCTTCTAGTATTTTTTCAAATAATGGCAGTATTGAAATAGGCCTGTAATTATTATAGTCTGATTTTGTGCCGGATTTGTAAATAGGTCTGACTATTGACGTTTTAAGATCAGACGGAACTATTCCTTCATCAATACTCGAGTTAATAAGTGAGGTTATTACAGGGGTAAGTTTTCTCGCATTGTTTTTTATATCTATAGGCCTTATTCCATCAACTCCTGCTCCTTTGTTGACATTCAGAGTTCTGAGAATGTTGGAAATTTCAGCTTCATCCGTATTTTCAAGAAATATTGTGTTTTGAACAATACGTGGAGTTTGAATTAATGTTTTTATTTCGCATTTGTGGATAATATTATTTACGTTTTCCTTAAATTTAACTGCGAAGTTTTCTGTTATAGTTTTTAGGTCTGCTGATTTAAAGTTTTTCTTTATAACATCGTCTACATTATCAGTCTTTTTTCCAATAATGTCGTTTATAAGGCACCAAGTTCCTCTTATATTGTTTCTATTTTTTTCAAATTCTCTTCTTCTATATTCGTTTTTTGCGTTATTTATGATTACATTTAATTTATTGTTAAAAAATTTGTATTCTTTTTCTTTCTGTGTATTGTTTTTGCTTTTCTTATAGCTTTGGTATAATTTATTTCTCACATCACAGTACTTTATAATTTGATCGTTTAGCCATGGAAAGTCGTTTCTTTGTTTAAGTTTTCTTTTGTTTTGTTTTGATTTATTGTAGATTTCGTGAAATGTTTTGCATACAATTTGATATTTTTCTTCGCAAGTATTATTTTGGTTTAAAACGATGTCCCAGCTTGTGTTGTTTATAAACCAATTTAATTTGCGTTTATCAATGCTAACTTTAACTTTATTTTCTTGGTTTGATTTCTCACAGTGTATATTACTAGAAACATGTTGATCTTTTGTGTTTTTTTTGTTTGTGTATTTAAGGCAACCGAAAATGGCATAGTGATCAGAGAGAATACTTCTAATGACGAAGGCCTGAGCGGTCGTTATTTTGTTTGTTCGGACATACATATGATCAATGCATGATCCATTACCTTTGCCAGCGTCCCTCGTTATTGTGTTCACCTCACATTGTAGTCCATTTGCGGACATCATGTCTCGATACAAAGCAGTTGATTTGTCTTTCTCTTTGGCTATATTAATATTCATATCTCCTACAACCAATAACACTTTTCCTTTATTTATTAAGTTCATGTTTAGTTCAAGTTCGTTTATGAAATCTTTTACATTTAGAGAAGGTGGCCGATATATGGGCATAAGTATAATAGGGATTTTTTCTATACACATCTCAAGGGCTAATGACTCAAAGCTCTTTGTATTTAATAATTTTACGGTAAAGTTTATATCGTTTCGCATGTAAACTGCTATTCCTCCACCTTTATTTTTGCGGTTTAGAAACACACCATTAAAGTTTTGGATTGTGTATAGGCAGTTTTCTTCGTCCATTATGTTGGTTTCAACTAGTATGATTAATTTCACTTTATCTAATATTTTATTTATATCTGTTAAAAAGGCGTTGAAATTTTTTCTTAGAGACCTAATGTTCAGATATATGAAATTCATTTGGTACCTATGTAATTCATTTAATTCATTTATTTCATTAAAGCTGTTTAATGTTTGGGTTTTGCTGTCTTTCATTTTTTTATTTTTTTTTCTATTTTATTAAATTTGGCTGACCAATCCTATGAATGTGGCCGAAGAAAAAGTCACTATCTTTTTGTTTGCTTTTATGTATTTTGATTTTTTGATTATTTAATATTTTAATATATTTTTTAAATCATTTTTTCTACATCCGATTCCGATATAATTTTTAACATTGATTCATTTTCCTGTTTTTTCGCATAAATTTCGCCATCCTTTACCCAGACAAATCTCCAATTCACATCTCTGGCTTTCTTTTTTGCTAACCAAAGCAATCGATTTTTGTGTGCCGTCAATTGATCGTTGACATAGATATATTTATTGTTTTTACCGTCTCCATCATCTTTGTTTATATCTGCTGCTTCTAGTCTATGACCTTTGATGTTGGCCATCAATTCCTTTTTTTTCCTCATTGTGCAGAATTCTACCACGATCTTCTTTTTATTTTTGGTTCGATATACGTTATCTATGTCGCTTTCTTCAATATTCACACTTGCTTTTCCAGCAACTAGTTGAACAATTTCATTTACGTTTATATCTTCGTTTTGTATGTTATTTATTTCTATGTTTTTTCGAATAATTTTTTGTTCCAGTGTATGCATTTTGTTTTCCATGTCATCTATTCTTTTCTCTTTTTCCTTGTTTTGATTTTGTAGTTCAATGACTTTGTCGTTAAGGTTGGTGATGTTTTCATTTATTTGAAGAAGTGTGCCTTGTTGTTGTTGCAATTGCGTAGTTATCGCTGCCAGTTGTGTTGTTATTTGCGACATACTCTTCATCATCATCTGCATTACCTCACTCTCAGCCACTTGCTGGTTAAAAAACAAAACAAAACAAAACAAAACAAAACAAAACAAAACAAAACAAAACAAAACAAAACAAAACAAAACAAAACAAAACAAAACAAAACAAAACAAAACAAAACAAAACAAAACAAAACAAAACAAAACAAAACAAAACAAAACAAAACAAAACAAAACAAAACAAAACAAAACAAAACAAAACAAAACAAAACAAAACAAAACAAAACAAAACAAAACAAAACAAAACAAAACAAAACAAAACAAAACAAAACAAAACAAAACAAAACAAAACAAAACAAAACAAAACAAAACAAAACAAAACAAAACAAAACAAAACAAAACAAAACAAAACAAAACAAAACAAAACAAAACAAAACAAAACAAAACAAAACAAAACAAAACAAAACAAAACAAAACAAAACAAAACAAAACAAAACAAAACAAAACAAAACAAAACAAAACAAAACAAAACAAAACAAAACAAAACAAAACAAAACAAAACAAAACAAAACAAAACAAAACAAAACAAAACAAAACAAAACAAAACAAAACAAAACAAAACAAAACAAAACAAAACAAAACAAAACAAAACAAAACAAAACAAAACAAAACAAAACAAAACCAAACAAAACAAAACAAAACAAAACAAAACAAAACAAAACAAAACGAAACAAGACAAAAAATAATATGAAATTGAATAGAATAGGAGCATATGCGCAATTTTATGTTCATATAATTTTATGTTATAATAACAATATCCTTTTACATTTTGTTAATATCAGTTTCATTGTACATTCTTAAGTCAGAAAACTTTATCGCTATCGTTGCAAAAAGTTTTTACCTTTTGCACCAGATTTTGTAGTTGAAACACAGATTTTGTTAGTTAAAATTGCAGACAGAAGTGACTGTCATCCCGTTATAACCGTAGTGTACGTATTTATTAGGTAGATACCTATTTCCACAATTTTTTTTCTTTGACTGACTATAAATTTTCACCTTATCCTATCTACGGTGCAAGTTCGAAGTTTGTGCTATTACTGTTATCAATCGTTAAGTATTTTCTAAAGATTGGTTTTCTTTCCAACTCCTTGTGAAATCAGGGTATCTTAGATTCGTCTTCCATCTCCGAAAGTTTCATTATTTTTTTTTTTTGTTTTGTTTCGTTTTGTGTTTTTTTCTTTCTTGTTGTTGATGATCGAAATAAAAGTCAGTCTTCGTCTACACAAACTACCGTTTAATGCTTCTAACGATTTCTGCTAGCAACAAGTAAATTTTATTATTTTCTTACAAGCATCAACATTAGATACAAAACAGCAACTTGAGTCTTTTTGTTTTTTAATTAAAAAAAAGAAATTCAAAAAAAGAAACAGCCATTCTGTTTTAAGGCCACAACAAAGAGATCACATAAACATTGGAACATTTTGCAAATTTATTAAAATACAATTTTAACCAAATCAATTACCAACACACGCCTGCTGATGTTAACCATCAGATGCGATGACTGTGCGATGGTTCTTTGGGGAGAATTCCTTGGAGCCAGCCGTAGGACTTGACGGAAGAGTTACGAGCATGGCCAGAAGGTAGTTTCTTTCTTCTTTAAATTAAGTATTTTCTGCCATGCAAGTTATGTGGCAAGGAGGTATTTTGACTTCTTTTGCAGAGAATCATGCTCATGTGGATATTCGGTATGGACCAGGTGTAATACACAGCGTCCCTCTCTCGTGCTGTTGCTCCTTTGGGCTCGGGTTTCTTCTTCTTCTACTCAACGGATGATGTTGGTTTGTCTGTTTTGCTTTTTGGCAGTAACAACGGCAAAGCTGACTTCTTTGTTATGGCTAAAAATGGGTAGCAAAATCATAAAATTTTATGGTCAACTCTGGCAAAAGATAGCAAAATTTATTTGGTGCTTTGTTCTCCAGCATTTCAGTCCGTCCCCCAAATGTGGTGTTTTATTGTGGCCTCTAGTGCTTCTTTTCCTTATGAGAGAGCATTTCTCGGGCATCTCGCTGGCTGACTGGCTGGCCCCAATTTTCTGCTGTTTTTCGTCTGCAACAAAATTTTTAATAAAGCCATAAAGGGGAGAGGAATCAAGAGGAATAAATATGAAGATTTATAGAGAATGGCCTCACAAATAACGGCGATGAGTTGCTTTGGCTTAGAAGTACCACAATAAACGAACATCTAAAGTATACTTATTATTTATGTTTTTTTCCTTGCTAATGAACATAAGGAAATAAACACGAAGCAATGAGCAGAGAATAATAGACAAACTTTTTTCCATAACATTTCAAATCCTGATGGAAGTTATGACATGGAGTCCAATACAAAAGGATCTGAAAGATTTTTTTTTTTCATCGTTTTGCCAAACCTTGTCCTATTAGCAAGTTTTGTGCGATAAGGCGTTTGAATTATAACACAAAAAGGAAACCAAATACAAAACTTGATTAAAAGAATATGGGTCAGCTGCAAGAGAGTTTGGCAAACTTAGAAAAAAAGGAAATTCTTTTTGTGTCCAAAGGATAAGCTTAGATAGGAATTAAAAAAACAAATTCTCAAAAAGAAAAGAAGAAAAAATTGTGGCGAAAAATGGGATTTTCGCAAAATTTTATGCGCCATCTCTTAATAACCTGGATTGCCCCTCATTAATGGAAAATTTAAGCTAAACTGGAGAGAAAAATCACGCAATGTAGGTGTTAAATATATTGGGTTGCTAACACGAAGTGTTACCATTTCAAACAACGAAAAATGTTGGTATTGATTGAAGTGATATATAAGTGCGGCCAAGCCGAATCTTATATACTCTCCACCATGGATCGTATTTGTCGAGTTCTCTTATTAGGCAAACAAAGGATAAAAGAAAAAAATTGGTATGCTATTGGATCTACTTCAAGGTATGGTCACACACTATAATTGAGTTGAATGTCGGACACCAATTCAGATGCGCCCTTTAGGCACTAACTTAGAAAATAATGAGATCGATTTAAATTAAATTAAATTAAATTAAATTAAATTAAATTAAATTAAATTAAATTAAATTAAATTAAATTAAATTAAATTAAATTAAATTAAATTAAATTAAATTAAATTAAATTAAATTAAATTAAATTAAATTAAATTAAATTAAATTAAATTAAATTAAATTAAATTAAATTAAATTAAATTAAATTAAATTAAATTAAATTAAATTAAATTAAATTAAATTAAATTAAATTAAATTAAATTAAATTAAATTAAATTAAATTAAATTAAATTAAATTAAATTAAATTAAATTAAATTAAATTAAATTAAATTAAATTAAATTAAATTAAATTAAATTAAATTAAATTAAATTAAATTAAATTAAATTAAATTAAATTAAATTAAATTAAATTAAATTAAATTAAATTAAATTAAATTAAATTAAATTAAATTAAATTAAATTAAATTAAATTAAATTAAATTAAATTAAATTAAATTAAATTAAATTAAATTAAATTAAATTAAATTAAATTAAATTAAATTAAATTAAATTAAATTAAATTAAATTAAATTAAATTAAATTAAATTAAATTAAATTAAATTAAATTAAATTAAATTAAATTAAATTAAATTAAATTAAATTAAATTAAATTAAATTAAATTAAATTAAATTAAATTAAATTAAATTAAATTAAATTAAATTAAATTAAATTAAATTAAATTAAATTCAATTAAATTAAATTAAATTAAATTAAATTAAATTAAATTAAATTAAATTAAATTAAATTAAATTAAATTAAATTAAATTAAATTAAATTAAATTAAATTAAATTAAATTAAATTAAATTAAATTAAATTAAATTAAATTAAATTAAATTAAATTAAATTAAATTAAATTAAATTAAATTAAATTAAATTAAATTAAATTAAATTAAATTAAATTAAATTAAATTAAATTAAATTAAATTAAATTAAATTAAATTAAATTAAATTAAATTAAATTAAATTAAATTAAATTAAATTAAATTAAATTAAATTAAATTAAATTAAATTAAATTAAATTAAATTAAATTAAATTAAATTAAATTAAATTAAATTAAATTAAATTAAATTAAATTAAATTAAATTAAATTAAATTAAATTAAATTAAATTAAATTAAATTAAATTAAATTAAATTAAATTAAATTAAATTAAATTAAATTAAATTAAATTAAATTAAATTAAATTAAATTAAATTAAATTAAATTAAATTAAATTAAATTAAATTAAATTAAATTAAATTAAATTAAATTAAATTAAATTAAATTAAATTAAATTAAATTAAATTAAATTAAATTAAATTAAATTAAATTAAATTAAATTAAATTAAATTAAATTAAATTAATTTAAAAAAACAAAATTAAAATAAAATAAAATAAATTAACATAAAATAAAATAAATAAATAAAATGAGATCAATAAAATCAAATGAAATGAACTAATATAAAAATTAATACGGAACAAAGTAAACACAATATAAAAAATTAAATAAAATAAAAAAATAAAAAAAAAAATATTTCTTTCGAGATAAGCTTGAAAATGAATGAAAATTTGCCCATGAACATTCCACAAAGGTACTGGGGTAAACTTCTCACAGAATGGGTCAGAACGGCGTGCCGCAGTGCGACACCTCTTT
The DNA here is from genome assembly GCF_963082655.1 of Stomoxys calcitrans. Lineage (NCBI taxonomy): Eukaryota > Metazoa > Arthropoda > Insecta > Diptera > Muscidae > Stomoxys > Stomoxys calcitrans. Next base: position 164,050,011 of record NC_081553.1, on the reverse strand, counting down.
GAGCAGAAGTTTTAACATAGGCATAGTACCTCACAAATGTCGCCAGCATTAGGAGGGGATAACCAAAGTTGAAAATTGTTTCTGATGTTCTGGCCTGGATTCGAGCCAGGCATTCAGCAACATAGGCGGACAAGCTAACCTTTGCGCTACGGTGGCTTTAATGATGTCATAAGCATAATGATGATTATATGAGACCATTAAGCTCATCTCGAAAAGAAAATTTATCCTCGCTCAAACGGGCAAACAAAAGAAGAAAAGATAAATGACCAAAATATGAGTTAAACAAGTAAAAAGGTATTAAGTTCGGCCGGTCCGAACTTTGGATACCCACCACCTCGTATATATATTAACCATATTTCGTCATAGTACGGTGAAAATGCATTTACGAACACTTTGCAGCCATATCTGAATTCCAATCTCCACCATACCATATTCAGGAAGGCTTTGTAAGGGTTTTACACAACTCTTTATACCAAATTAATTGGTTAAAATATGCATCTTTTTTATAGGTCTAAGAACTCACATCGGGAGATTTATATATGTATATGACAGCTATATCCAAATATATTCGAATAGCCTTAAAGAGCTCACTCACTGCCAATCGTAGTGAAATGGAAATCACTGTGCCAATTGCAGTGAAATGGAACAATAAATACCTCTATATCTAATATACCGCAGCTATATCTAAATATGGACCGATATGATCCATATTAGACACGAATACCAAAGAGCCTAGCACAGCCCATCGTGTTAAATTATAGCGATATTGTGTAATAAACGTGGTCTTATGGTCCCAAGATCTTAAATTGGCAGACGAGTATATATGATAGATATATCTAAATATAGACCGATGTTGACCATACTCGGTACGATTGTTAAGGGGCCTAACACAGCCCATCGTGTTAAATTTCAGCGAAAACAAGTAATAAACGTGCTATTATGGTCCCAAGATCTTAAACTGGAAGATCAGTATATATGACAGTTATATCTAAATGTAGGCCGATCTTGATCATCCCGGTGCAATTGTCAAGGGGCCTTACACAACTAATTGTGATAAATTTCAGCGAAATTGGTTAATTACTTCTCCTATAGCCTTAAACCTTAAATCGGGATAACAGTATACAGTGTGGCTACATCCAAATTTAAACCGACCTTGGCTATATTGAACTGGGATGTCGAGGGCCCCAATACCACTCACTGTACCAAATTGCATCGAGATCGGACATTAAATGCGACTTTAGTGGGCGCAAGACCTTAAACAGAGAGATCTGTATATATGGCAGCTATATCCAAATCTAGACCGATCCTTGCCGTTTTGAATGGGGATGTCAAAACTCCTAACATGACTCGCTTTCCCAAATTTCGGTGAAATCGGACAATAAATTCGTCTCTAATGGGTCCAAGACCTTAAATCTAGAAATCGGTCTATATGGCAGGTATATCCAAATCTGAACCCATCCGGGCCGTATTGAACAAGGATATTGGGAGTCCAAACACAACTCACAATCTCAAATTTCGGAGCAGTCTGATAAAAAATTTGGCTTTTATGGGCCTGAGACCTTAAATCAACAGATCGGTCTATATGGCAACTATATCCAAATCTGAACCGATTTGGGCCAATTGAAACATGTCAAGGGGCCACTGTCCCAAAAAAACGGATAATAAATGTGGCCTTTATAGGCCTAAATCGGTAGATCGGTATATATTGGGGCTCTATCAAGATATAGTCCGATATAGCCCATCTTCGAAATGTGTCTGCCTATGGACAAAGAAGATCTGCCTATGGACAAAGAATCTATGGAAAGTTTCTGCTTAATATCTCTATTTTTAAAGACTGTAGCATGATTTCAACAGACAGAAGGACAGTCGGTCAGACGGACGGACTTGGGCTAGATCGTCTTAGAGTTTTACGACGATCAAGAATATATGTACTTTATAGGGTCGGAAATGGATATTTCGATCTGTTGCAAACGGATATTTCGTTAAGTGTGATTGTAGGTGTATAGCGCTGTTTAGTCGGCTCCTGCCAATTTTGGCCTTCTTATAGCTGATTTTCATCCTATTTTGGATGACAATCAAACGGGGGGCCATAACACCCTATCGCCGTTCTTAAATTTTTTTCATTTCCATTTGTTTCAATGATATTTTGCTCAACTATGCACCTTGACGTGCAGCTTCTAATCAGATTATTTCCAACTTGATATGTTTAACAAATACTCTACAAAAATCTAAAAGTGTACATCTCCATGTTTTCATGTTTGTCCAACTACAAAATTGTAGAGTAACAACTGGGTATAACAAAAATTCCATTTTGTTTGTGTCCGCTGACACATAGTAGACATGGGGTCTGTCTATCGTGATGGAGGAAAACAAGGAGCGTGATTAATTTGGATGATGATCGGTAAGGGCGGTTAGCGGATCCCTATCGCTTCAATGGAACTTCGAGGCACGCAATTGTTGGTGATTTCAAAAGAAAAATGCCGGCGAAAAAAAAACCAAACTGATATTAACAGAAAAAAAACAGCCTTGGGAAAACCACATCAATTATTTTGAATGGGATGTGTGTTTGGAAGTTTGTGTACGCGAGTAGTGTGGAATGCCCAGTATTTTTTGCTTTAGCCATTTTTCAATGGAAATGACATGTTTTGTCTATGGAACTCAAAATTGTTTGTATTTTTATGGCTTCGTGAAATGGTGGTTTTTCCCCTGGCATTGGTTTTTGCCATTGCCTCTGCGGCTGCCTCCAAAACAAATTCACTGCAAATAATAGGGGTGCAAATGTTTAATCGCGAATCGCTGCGAGTTGTCGGCTCCTCGCACTGACCTATCCCAAGAAGATTTGAGTCATTCTTCTTCATCGTTCAACTACACCACCAGAGGCACCCCTCTAGGCTCCGCAAATTCCAAACCCAAATCGGCATACGCGTAAGAATACCACAATGACTATGGCAGAGAGTACGAGCAATCAAAATGATTTGCATTTCCGAGAGTATTTTGTGGCATTTGCTTGGCTGCCTACTTGGGTCTCCCCTGCGAGGCTCCTGCCAGTCTCCTCCCAGGCAGACAGAGTTCATCGGTGGTTATCGCGCATTTGGCAAACTGTTGCTAAGCATGGTTTGGCATTTGAACAGCCAGCCGGCCGGCCTCAATTGAGTAACACAATTCGTCGTTTTCTGTTCTATTCTGTTCTTGGTGCTCCACAGCCAGCTGCCGCTGCTGCTCTCTTGCCTCGCCATTTTGTTTTGTTTTTTACGATGACGTTCTACTAATATTTAACTGACGTATATTAGCTAAGCATGTGTATATCTCTATGTGTGTGTGTGTGTGAGTGTGTGTGAATATGCCGTGGTTTCTGTGTCATTGTCAGAAGTCTGCTTTCATGTTGTGGGGTATGGGCGTGGAACAATGCCATTACGTACTACACCCAGCAAACAGTGGCATTGCGTCGTCCATATTTGGCAAGGGTGTGTGGGTGTGGAATACGTCATTATAGCTCTAAGTACTATGTCTTCCTCACCTTCTCCCTTGCACTCTCCTCGTCTTTCCCATTAGCTTTCGAGTTATTATAGAATTTGGTTGCCTTAGAAAAATTAGCAACATTCATGCTGTTGTTGTTGTTGTCGTTGTTCATTTCGTTCTTTCTGCGAGTATGTTCTGTTCTTTTGTTTAGCATTTAAACAATGTTCCGGGCTTTCAAGTTTGTTAACAAAAATACGAGTAATTGATGAAATGAATCATTCCTTTTATACCGGCAGGGCTACTTGCTCAATACTCCATTCATTTATGTGTTGGCTTATTTGATTTGATTGCTCCATTTCGGTTGCAGCAGAAAAATGTTCGTTCCATGTTCGTGATAAATTCCAAAGATAATGTTTTTTCATTTTTTTATTCATTTTCATCCCCTGGGAGAAAGAATAACCTAGCCTGTGTGTGTTTGTTGTTGTTTTTTGTTTCCATGCTTTGCGGCGGTAGCCTTGGTTAGAATGAAATATTTCACAGTTCAGCGTTACATGGGGAGGTGGCGTATACGCTACAAAGAGGCCAATTAAATGTTAACCATACGCCCGATTGGTTGGTTGGCGGCAGGGCTGTTCGCACTGTAGAGAGTTGGCCATAACCTTGACATAACCTTGTGATAAAATATATATGGCCTGTGGGCTTCGACTCCCCGCAGCCCTTAGGGCGTCTTCTTCCTCTCTCTCCCTCTCTCTCGTTTGGCATCGATGTGCGGCATCGCTCAACCATCAGCAGCAGCCACAGCAACAGCAACAGCAATTGTAGATAAGCTATAAATTTATTGAAGCTTTAACAAGCAACGATGATGAGATGAGATGAGATGATATCCTCTCTCTCTGGGTAAAATTTCCCTGGCTGAAGTTTTATAGGAATTGGGTGCTCATTATATTGACGCGTCGTCTGCCACTTGGTTAAAAGGCAGCATAAATTCGACGACAAAAATCACTTTTAAGTTTATTAGCGTCTTAGTTCACTCCTCTTTCTCGCCCGAGCCATTGTGTGTGAATGCATTTCGAGAGATGCCATTAAAAAGGGATTAAGAGGATGAAATGGCTCCACACTGCATTGCATTTTAGGCGACCCTGCTAGTCAGACAGTAGACAATTGACGCCCCAGCCAAGACGCCAGTGATTTTTAAGCAAACTAAAGGAGAAGTTGTGCTTTAAAAAGTCCAAAACAAGTCCAACACGTTTTTAATGGTTTAGCAAAAACCAAAGATTTGAAGACATCTCGGTGTATCCCTTTGTCTGTTTTTCGCACCGAACTTTCGGATGTCGATGCCAAAGATAGCTTTTGTTCTTTGTAAAATTTCTCTGCAAAGGTACGATTTAGCTTCACGTCCTTTGGATTCGGAGGCTACTTAGCATTGAGCTAAGCTGAAAATAGGATGCTCACACTGATAAATTTTCTAAATTTGTTTGTTTCTAAATATCATATTCTAGTTGGGCATACATAAGTGCTGGCAGTTAATGCAGTCATCATACATAAAAATTCTGCGTGTCTATATGGCAGCTATATCCAAATCTGGACCGACCTGGGCCAAATTAAAGAAGGTTAACGAGTGGTCTAAGAGAACTCATTGCCTCAAACTTCAGGTTTTAGGGGACTAAGACATTTAATAGGCAGATCGGTCTGTATAGGGGTTATATGAGGATATAGTCCGATATAGCCCATCTTTGAGCTTAACCTTTGCATGGACAAAGAAAAAACCTCTGCAAAGTTTCAGTTCAATATCTTCATTTTTAAAGAGTGCAGCGTGATTTTAACAGACTGAGAGACGGAGTCTCACCAAGTGTCAAGTATTGGTGCTGCGCGTCTGCGCGTGTATAACAGCGTGTTGAAGATCTCATCTCGTCAAAACGAACCCGTCTTATCACATATCTGAGGAGACTTCCCAGAGACATCTGCAAGATGTTCTCACAATCTGGAAACAATATGTGGAAAACATAGGATTTTCGTCGTCCAACCGACAATTCGCACTGCTACATGAGCTTTCGTCTCCCACGCCCATAAATCGCACTGCGCCGCTCTGAAAGGCTTCGGGTAAACCAAATATTGGGTTGCCCAAAAATTAATTGCGGATTGTTAAAAAAAAATTAAATGCATTTTTAATAAAACTTAGAATGAACTTTAATCAAATATATAATTGCCATTTTGTTCGATAACCTTTTGCCAAATTTAGTATTCCACGCTCATAGAACTTCTGGCCTTTATCTGCAAAAAATTGAACCAATTGCGATTTTATAGCCTCATCATTGCCGAAAGTTTTACCATTTAAGGAGTTCTGCAAAGATCGAAATAATTGGTAGTCTGATGGTGCAAGGTCAGGGCTATATGGTGGTGGTGGTGCATCAAAAGTTCCCAGCCAAGCTCACTCAGTTTTTGGCGAGTGACCAAAGATGTGTGCGGTCTAGCGTTGTCCTGGTGGAATATGACACCTTTACGATTGACCAATTCTGGTCGCTTCTCCTTGATGGCTGTATTCAATTTGTCCAATTGTTGACAGTAAAACTCCGAATTAATCGTTTGGTTCCTTGGAAGCAGCTCAAAATATACCACACCCTTCCAATCCCACCAAACAGACAGCATAACCTTCTTTTGGTGGATATCAGCCTTTGAAGTGGTTTGAGCTGGTTCACCATGCTTGGACCATGATCGTTTTCGACTAACGTTGTTGTAAACAATCCATTTTTCATCTCCAGTTATGATTCGTTTTAAAAACGAATCGAATTCATTGCGTTTAAGGTGCATATCACAAGCGTTGATTCGGTTTGTTTAATGAATTTCTTTCAATACATGTGGTACCCGTATTAAAATTGACTCCAAACAAACAAATGTAAACAAAATTTCGTCTCGTTATTTTCGCCACATGCCCTACACGCGCTGTCATTCGTCTCATCAATTCTGCATAAGTGCACTCATAGTTTTTTTGTAACTCGCTATGATATCGAGAGCCATATTAACCTACTTATAACTTCTTCTCAGTAATGGCAACGTCTCATCACGATCCAGATGCCCCTGTAGAATTTTCGTCGGCCGTTTTATTTTCCTACGGTGCTATTTATGCGTTCGTTGATCACGCCCTTCACTCGGACTATGTCGCCCCGAAAGTCCTCAGGCAATTAAGGCCAATTTATCGTCCCTTTCATTCCCCCACTCAACCACCGTACTTGACCTTACAGTCAACTTTGTTGTTGTCGATTTAGCCCATATTTGCAATGTTTGGATAGAGGCCCATAACTCCTTGTTTCAAATTTAAAGGAAATCGAATAGAAAATGAAAATTTTATGGGCTCGGGAAGTAAAATCGGAAAATTGGCCTATATATAGGACGTATTTCACAACGTGAACCATTTTGGCGTATTTTCCTTAATCTTCTATAATAATGAAAAATATTTGTTCCCAGTTTCATCCACCTACGTTAATTACATCAATTTTTGGGCAACTTTGCTATGTACTCATGACACTGTGTTGTGGTGGATAGAGATGTGCACGTGAGTGTCTTTTAAGTCACGCTCAAACAAATATTGTGCACTCTCAAGAGACAAAAAAAATTTAACTCATTTACGCTCATGGGATTCAAATTCACTCAAGCAGTACTCACGAAAAAGTCATGAGAAAAACCACGACTAAGGAGAATAACAAATGAAATTTTAGTCACTCGTGACTTAACATTTCACCTGCACATCTTTGAAGGTGGATATTAAAACTCAAAAATGTCTGGAACTAGAAAAAGTTTTTCCTGGTTTAATACTTCACAAACTTCTCCGGTGTTAGGAGAGGACAACAGCTGCTGTGATTTTTTGTTCTCACTAGGATTCGAACCCAAGCATTCAACGTCCAAATTTCATACATTGAGATAAAAAAAAGCAAAACAACTATTTAATGTATGTTGGGGTGCCGACTGTGTCGCGCAGTTAAGCCCACCTGGTTTCGAAGCTGTGGTTACGCCGTCACTAACTCTGAAGCTTTTTTATACCCTCCACCATAGGATGGTGGACTCCTCGAAATATTCGTCTAAGACCCCATAAAATATATATTTTTTAAGTCGATCTAGCCATGTCCTTCCGTCTGTCTGTCTGTCCGTCTGCCTGTCGAAAGCACACTAACTTTCGAAGGAGTAAAGCTAGCCGCTAGAAATTTTGCACAAATACTTCTTATAAGTGTAGGTCGGTTGTTATTGTAAATGGGCCATATCGGTCCACGTTTTGATATAACTGCCATAAAATCGATCTGGGATCTTGACTTCTTGAGCCGCTAGAGGGCACAATTCTTATCCGATTTGGTTGAAATTTAGCATGAGGTGTTTTATTATGACTTCCGATAACTGTGCTGAGTGTGGTCTAAATCGCTCCATAACCTGATATAGCTGTCATATAAACCTATTTGGGGTCTTGACTTCTTGAGCCGCTAGAGGGCGCAATTCCTATCCGATTTGGCTGAAATTTTGCACGACGTGTTTTGTTATGACTTCCAACAACTGTGTTAAGAATAGCTCAAATCGGTTCATAACTTAATATAGATGGCATATAAACCGATCTGGGGTCTTGACTTCTTGTTCCACTAGAGGACGCAATTATTATCCGACTGGGCTGAAATTTTACATGAGCTGTTTTGTTATGACTTCCAACAACTTTGTTAAGAATAGTTCAAACCGGCTCATAACCTGATATAGCAGCCATATAAACCGATCTGCGGTCTTGACTTCTTGAGCCTCTAAAAGGCGCAGGTATTATCTGATTTGGCTGAAATACAACGGCTTTTCCCATGACCTTTAACATACGTGTCGAATATGGCATGAATCAGCTTATAGCTTAATACAGCTCCCCTATAAACCAATCTCCCTATTTTACTTCTTCAGCCTCTTAAGTGTGTGTTTACACAATGACTTCTACTATGGCCTCCAATATTCAATATTCTTTTATCCTTTGTTTGCCTAAAAAGAGATACCTTGGAAAGAGCTCGACAAATGCAATCCATGGTGGAGGGTATATAAGATTCGGCCCGGCCGAACTTAGCACGCTTTTACTTGTTTGGGGTTTTTTGCAGCGGCATGCCGCATAGTGTTGCAGGTTCGATATCCATAGCCGAAATTCCATATTATGGCCATATTCCATATGACGAATTCTGTTGACAGACATACATATATATAAGGAAAATGTTTTACCAATCTGCCCGAATTCGGATGTTGACTTCCTATACGAATAGCATTCGATTCTCACTAATTTTGCACCGTCAAGATTTTTCATTTCTCAATATCGGCTCACATAGGGATATGCTATGATGTGATGATTTTTATTTCGGATTTCTTAAAGCTATGCCAACATACGTTGCGTTCTGAAAAGTGAATTTCTATTTTATGTATTTTGCTTTACCAATGCCCATGTGACAATTTAATGTAGAAATTCTGCTCAATCATCCCACACATGTTGATACCCTATATCGAACGCTCTTTGGAATCCACTAATCACCCTCAAAATTAAGTTGTTGATTTTTCATCTATGACAGCATTGTTTGCCTATGTGTTTGCTTGTTTGTAGATTCAAGTTGGCAAAGGAGAAAAAATCAGAAATAAAAATAAAATTCTAGAGAAATTCCAAATATTTGCGGTGATGCAAAAATCGAATAAGAAAGCGCAAATTTAATGAAACACACAGGCAAACAGATGAATGGCCAATTTGGGGGGGGGGGGGGGGAGGGGGGCAGACAGGCGGATTTCGAGTGGACTTCGAGACGGCTTTTGTAGACCAGTTGCAGAAATTTGTTGATGGAAGACAAATGCTCTTCCTGCTGTTGACATCTCCTATGTGTCGTTTCGAAATCGTTTCTATGACCATTTGGGGGTCTCTTTGATAAATGGCACTTGGGAAGCGGAACGAGTTGAGATGATATTGGATAAGATGCGGTGCTGCCTGTTGTTTGACTTTTCAAGGTTGGATTTTAATTACAAACAGAAATGATCACAAAGACCACATTTTTCACCGCAAATTAGAAACCCTATCGCATGATTTATGCCATATGCTTTTGCAACATATTTTCGTGTTGGTTTGGTTTTTTATGCTAGGAAGCATCTTTCAGATGACAAATATTTTCTTGCAGTGTTTATTGCCTCTTTATTTCAAATTGACTTGTTTTAATTATTATTGGTGTTGTTGTTTTTTTTTGCTTTCTTTCCAGTTCACGCAAACGTCCACCATCGTGTGCAACGGAATGCAATGGCGGCGATCAATACGACGAAGAGGAAATGAATGAAAATAATGCGGCCATGATTTTGGTTACCCTGTCACTTTCTCCAAAGTCACCCAAAAACGGAGGTGAGTGAATCGTAGCAGTCGTTTATTGAGTTTGTACGAGTGTTTTGATGTGAATGAATTTCAATCAAATTGTCGAATGATGAGCAAACTCTTTGATGGCTTGGACATTTTTCAGTGGATTGCCTACCTTAAGTCTGGTTCTTAGAACTAAACTTATGTGTGGACCTCTTCTTGGTTCAAAATGTCAAAACCGGGTATCGATTTACGAGGGGAATATACGTACATCTATTTATGAGCCATATTTGGTGTGGGTGTTCAGTCGTTTTTGCCAACTTAGGTAAAAATGAAGGCTTGCAAAAGCAAAGCTTTCCGCTTCGACTTCATTTAAAATCTATCTAGATTTACATACATGGACAGACGGTCGGTCACAATATATATGGAATATGCCTAATGGGATCCCATTTCGATATTTCGAGGTGTTACAAAAAGAAATTATGAGAATTATCTGAACCCATGGTAGATGACATAGAAATACCTGCATTAGCATATTTAATATATATATGGAGTCAGTTTTAGACCCTTCTTCCCTACCTCTGTTCGTCTTTTCTGCCTCTGTCTGCCTTTTCGAATTCTGTCTGATTTTCTTATTTCTGTCCGTCTTTCCTATTTCTGTCCGGCTTTTATGCTACTGGTTGAGTTTTGCGGTACTGCCTCGTACAGCCAACCAGTCATAAAGGGTTCCGGAATTGAAGGCAACCAGGATGGAGAGCAAGAGACTTTTTAAAAAGACAAAGTGAAAGAGAGCACAGACGGGACTGGGAAGGGTAGTTCTGTAGAGAACTGGATGTTACTAGTGGGCCACTTTAATTTCATAAAGTGCTCTCCAAGGAACGCCTAGCTACCTGGCAAAGATCAATAGCAACCTGAAGGGAGTGAATCCAACTGCTAATAGCGACGCATTTTGCTACCAGCAAAAAGGAGGTCGGCCTTACAAATAATGCACTTGTTAGTCTTTTAAATCGGCCAAATCCCAACGGCATAATACCGGCCGGGCCGAACCTTATATACCCTCCACCATGGATCGCATTTCTCGAGTTCTATGCGCGGTATCTCTTTTTAGGCAAACAAAGAATACTGAATAAGAACTGTTATGCTTTTGGAGCTATATTAAGTTATTGACCGATTCGGACCATAAATGAATGCTGAACATTGCAGAAGTCATTGTGTAATATTTCACTTCACTCGAATAAGAATTGCGCCTTGTAGGAGCTCAAAAAGCAAAATCGGGAGATCGGTTTATATGGGAGCTGCATCAAGCTATTGACCGATTCAGACCATATTAGACACGTATGTTGATGGTCATGAGAGAAGCCGTTGTACGAAATTTCTGTCAAATCGGATGAGAATTGCGCCCTCTAGTGGCTCAAGAAGTCAAGACCCAAGATCGGTTTATATGGCAGCTATATCAAAACATGGACCGATTTGAACCATACTTCGCACAGTTGTTGAAAGTGATATCAAAACACTATGTGCAAAATTTCAGTCAAATCGGATAAGAATTCCGCCTTTTAAAAGCTCAAGAAGTCAAGACCCAAGATCGGTTTATATGCCAGCTATATCAAAACATGGATCGATTTGGCCCATTTACAATCCCAACCGACCTACACTAAAAAAAGTATTTATGCAAAATTTCAAGCATCTAGCTTTACTCCTTCGAAGTTAGCGTGCCATCGACAGACAGACGGACGGACGGACGGACGGACAGAAGGAAGGACATAGCTAGACCGGCTTAAAATGACATGGCGATCAAGAATATATATACTTTATGGGGTCTTGGGAGCCTATTTCGAGGTTTTACAAACAGAATGTCGAAATTAGTATACCCCCATCCTATGGTGGAGGATATAATAATGTAAATCTCAAGCGGTAGGGATTTTAGAGTACTATTGAGCAAAAAAGGATTTTTAAAATCGGACCACAAATGAATTTGGCATCCCAAACAATTTTTCGAAATACCGAGTTGACGAATTTTAGGGGCCCACCAAGAGGCGCTCGGAAAACATAGGGCATTGATATTTTGCACACGATCGCGCTAACACCTCAGCTCAAACCTTTCCTTTAATTTCAAAGAGATATCTCTAGCCGTTCTCACACGGCACATATTTTATTAGTTTTTTCGATTTTCTCCCACTGTTTGCTTGAGCATTTCCTATGTCATTGCCCAGCATTCGCGGCCAACAGACACCGGCACTTAGGTGAGGACACAATACCAGACATGAACCACCATAGGGGCGTGGAAAACAGGGATTTTTTACTTAGATTTTTTTCGATGTTACTTTTTAGTGTTTCGAGCTCATAACGAGCCGAATACTGGAGGCATCCATAGTGGCATGGGTCCGACTAATATCCCCATCCTATTTTCAACCTAAGGTAAACTAACCTAACCACTTCTTTTATACCGTCGTCGCCTCTGGGTCTAATCTAGAGACTCCAACCTTTTACTTTCTTACCTTCTTACACTTCTGCTTTCGCTAAGGTATACAAAGGCCCCCGGGTGAGCTTACCTTTATTGTGGGCTACCCGTTTAACCAAACTCTAGATTGTATTCTATGGTGTGCGCCATCAAGGTCGTTTGGCCCGAACTAGCCATACCCTCTGGCTTAGGTTTAAAGTCTAAGCCAGACTTTTGTATTATCGAAACAGGAAACCCATTGAAATTAGGGAAATATCAATGCAGATTTTGCTACGTTTCTTTCCTAATTAGCTTTCTTGAGACATAAAAGGTTTATTTAGGAAGTTGCATCTACCTTGAAATCCCATTCACATTTTGCCTTGTGGACCACTATACGTTGTATGCTGAAAAAGCACTTCGCAATCCTTGAAAATTTTATGCTGCAAATGGCTCAACATGCATTTTTTATTTTACACATAAAATAGCAATTAGGAAATAATACCCAGTCATTAAATGGCTTCATTGTTGATGCAAAAAGAAAGGAAGAAAAAAAAAACAAAAACAAAAATTAATAAAATAATGTGTTTAACTTTTTTTTTATTTAAATTTTTTCTCTTCGCTTGACTTAATGATTTCCTACAAATTAGCACTGGTGATGGATCGTCTAAATTACAGTCAATGACATTTTAATGGCTGGCTATTTATGGCAGTCAACTTCAAAATATAAGAAAAATTGTCTGTTTTAATGCTCTGGCCATTTTTAACATTTGCGGGACAAGTGAAATTAAATAAAATGACTTTAATTAATACTCTTTCGTGTCTTATTTGCACCAGTACTTGTCGCGAAGTTTTGCTGTAATGGAAGCAAAACCAAAAAAAAAAAAATAGACACAATTTCATAGTGGTGATTACTTTAACAACTAAACCGTGTTAAGTTTTAAAAGCTGACCCAAATTCGTATGCCCTACAGCTGAGGATATTAACATGGTCATCTTGAGTATGGCACCTTGGAAGGTCTATAAAATGTCTTAACTTTTGGCCAACAAAGCAATTTGAGCCGATCAGGCGATTACCATTTGTTCTACCATATATCGATGAAAGAGCAACAATACTCGCAAAACGACACGAATCATGTTATTCGTAAGCGAAATTCAGGCGAAATCACGTCATAGTACATGACCGTGATTAAAAACACAATATTCGTGAGTAAGTATTAGGGTGGATCAATTTGTGTGAACCCAAAAAAAAAAACCTGCAAGCGGTTATCAAGAAAAAGGAAAATTTACCAAAGCAACCAAAGGTCTAAAATCTAACTGTATGAGTCTAAAGACCGATTCAGACCATATTTGACACGTATGTTGGAGGGCTCCTCCCCTCGTGGGGCTCCTCCTCAGCCATATCGGATAATAATTACGCCCTCTTGAGGCTCAAGAAGTCAAGATCCCAGATCGGTTTATATGTCAGCTATATCTGGTTATAAACCGATTTGAACCATATTTGGCACAATTGTTGAAAGTCATAACAAAACACTTCATGCAAATTTTCAGCCAAATTGGATAGGAATTGCGCCCTCTTGTCGGTCAAGAAGTCAAGATTCAAGATCGATTAAATGTCGGCTATATCAGGTTATGGACCGATTTAAACCATTCTTGACACAGTTATTGTAAGTCACAACGAAATACGTCATGCAAATTTTCAGCCAAATTGGATAGGAATTGCGCCCTCTAGTCGGTCAAGAAGTCAAGATTCAAGATCGATTTATATGGCAGCTATATCAGGTTATGGACAGATTAAAAATATAATTGGCACAGTTGTTGGAAATCATAACAAAACACCTCATGCAAAATGTCAGCCAAATCGGTTAAGATTTGCGTTCTCTAGTGGCTCAAGAAGTCAAGACCCGAGATCGGTTTATATGGCAGCTATATCAAAACATGGACCGATGTGGCCCATTTACAATCCCAACCGAACTACACAAATAAGAAGTATTTGTGCAAAATTTCAAGCGGCTAGCTTTACTCCTTCAAGCGTGCTTTCGACAGACAGACGGACGGACGGACGGACGGACGGACGGACGGACGGACGGACGGACGGATGGACAGACGGACGGACATGGCTAGATCGACTTAAAATGTCATGAAGATCAAGAATATATATACATTATGGGGTCTTAGATGAATATTTCGAAGAGTTACAAACAGATTGACGAAATGAGTATCCCTCCATCCTATGGACGAGGGTATAAAAATCGAACTTCCGAGAAAAAGCCCCTCCATTGCTAATATGTTTTATACCAACAAACCAAAAGACTGAAGGATCCTTGGTTATGTCCGTCTGTCCGTGTTTTCTTTTCCTATGGTTTGTCCGTCTCTCATCAAAGAATTTTCCACACATCACTTTTTATACTCACCACCGTAGGATGGGGGGTATATTCATTTAGTCATTCCGTTTGCAACATATCGAAATATCAATTTCCGAGCCTACAAATTATATATATTTCGAATCGTCGTAAAATTCTAAGACGATTTAACGATGTCCGTGCGTCTGTCCATTTGTCCGTCCGTCCGTCGGTTGTCATCACTCTACAGCCTTCAAAAAGTGAGATTTTGAGCTGAAATTTTGCACAGATACGCCTCTTTGATGCACGCTGGTTAAGTTCTTGAACGGGCCAAATCGGATCATATTTGGACATAGCCCATAAAGCCCATAAAAGCTTAATTTGTTACCAGATTTCACTGAAATTTGGGACAGTGGGTTATTTTAAGCCTCCCGACATCTGACCCAAATGTGGTTCAGATCGGACTATATTTAGATATAGCCGTCATAGAGACCGATCTCCTGATGAAGGGTCTGCAGCTTTATTTTAGAGTTGGGTAGTTCCGGATGGAACTAGTTCATTGGAACTTATCCAAGTATGGAACTGCTGAAACTAGTTCCATCTCTTTCCTTCTTATAGTTCCATAGTTCCTTTTATTTGCATGTACACTTTTCTTTTGCTCCCTTTTGCTAATTTGTAGACCAGCTGATTGACTAGCCATATTTTTCAGCTTCATACAACAACTAAATAAAGCGTCAACTTTTTTAATGGACAACAACTGTGTACGTTGTGATTTAGGTGAAAGGAAAATAAATTATTTGTGGCAACCACATTAAATGAATGTGTAGAAACGTGGTGGCATCCAGATTTATTTTTTTTATTGTCAATAAATCTAAAATGATGGGCTTCTTGTGTTTTAAGCATCGAGACTTAATACTTGTTTAGAAAGAGTACAAAATATGAATTTTACATTCAACTAGCTGAGCCCGGCCCGCTCTGCTACGCCCGATAATGCTGTGTTGGAAAAAAGTACTCTTAATTTGGAAATTTCAACTCTCAAATACCTCTATTTAAACCACAATAAGTTAAAGTCCTGTTTAAGGGTATAGTGGATACCGCATAGCGATAGTCAATTTCAATCTACTCCCAAAGACCTTTGATTTGATACCCATACTGCCATGGTCGGTAAATATGTCCGATTGAGGGGTTTTTTGGGCGTGGGGTAACCCCCGAAACACTTAGTCCCACAATTGGATATCAGATTCACTTTCTACTCTCAAATACCGAAAATTTAATACCCGTACTGTAGTGATTGGTCTATAAATCTGTATGGCGGGTTTAGGGGGTGGGCGACCCTCGTAGGCACCGCACCTCAGACTCTGTTACCAAATTTTTGATGTTAGGTTCATGTGTTTCGCTTAAATCGCCCATCTACAAAGTAGCGCCATTTACTGGCTGTTTTCAATTGGAACAACTAAATCCATTTGTAAACAGCCAGTAGATGGCGCTAACTTAAATGTTAGTGCTACTACTCGCTTAACGCCTACAACAAAGATCATCAGTTGTAGTTGTCCATAAGTGACTATATGACAGACTATTAAATTGTCATCATATTAAATTAAATAACTAATTTGCCAGCCTAAATATTTGGTGAGGTGGCGATAGTTTTTACTACTAAACCATGTAAAACTTTTGAACAAAAATGTATTGCCCAGCAGCACGACCTTTGGTCTTGTCCATCGATGAGCTAAATACGGTTGTAATCTTAACGTTGAGGTTTGCAACTCCTCCTATCTAATTGAACGTCATAATTTTTGGGGTATGGCGGCCTAACTTTATTTGTGTTCCCACACAAATTAATTAAATCACATAGAGACCTGTTATGTCATTATGATTGATCGACTGCTTTGGGGTGAAGTGGTCCGTCAACTAGATTCTTGGGCACTAAGTTTAATGTCATATTTGTAATCAAATCCCAAATACCTTTATTTGAGTCTTATATAGCAATGGCGAGTAAAATTCCCATTTAGGGATCCTTTTGGTCGCAAAGTCGCATTCTACTCTCCAATACCTTTCATTTGATACCCATATTGTCCATATTGATATGTAGTACCTTCAATATGTTTGTTTGGGGAACTTTTGGGGTTGGAATGGTCCCTGGGTTCCTTGGACCTAACTTTGAATACCAAAGACGCATTCTACTCTCCAATACCTTTCATTTGATACCCATATTGTCCCGATCGGTCAACCTTGATTTTGGGTGCTGTTTTTGGGGTACGGGGGAGGGTCCACCCCTTCCAACATCAACAAATTACATAGCCTATACCTCCTTCCTGACCATATTTGTCATCTACTCCCGAATACCTTTCATTCGAGTCCCATATTGTCATTATCGTCCAATATGCCTATTTGAAGGGGTTTTGCGGACGGGGCAGCCCCCTAGGTACTTGAACCCAAATTTTGATATCAAATTTGAATTTTACTCCTGAATACCCTTCATTTGAGTCTCATATTGCCCCGATCGGTCCACTTTTATTTTTGAGTGTAAGGGGGATGGTCACTAAAAGGAACTAAAATGCCCACCTCTACTTTATTTATTACCCGATTTCGTTGAAATTTGAATTACAAAATTCAACAGTGACTTATATTTCCTAGACCACTCAATGTCCCTGCATAGTTTGGGAGCATAAGTTATCCAATTTCCATCCGATTGTGACGAAAGGGGGTTTTCTTATATACCCGAGGTGGTGGGTATGCAAAGCTCGGAACGGCCGATCTTAATGCCTTATTACTTGTTTAGCCTTAAGGTTAACTTTATGAACTTTGGTAAAAATAAGTTCAGCTTCCATACATACACATCGAACGATTTACACATACACTAAAGGAAGTAGTCCACAATTTCTAACCAATGTGCTTATATTGATAACTTACATCTTGGTGTTAAGCTTAAATTTAACTTTATGTGTGTTTTTTTTGGTCTCCCCTCTAGATAAATGGCTGGGCTCCAGCCCTGGCAGTTCATCGGCCTCGTGGAGTTCGGGTTCATCATCGCCACCCCTAAGCGATGATGGTCACAATATGGGTGTAATCACAAACGATGCCTCGGCGAATGCCCGTATACGCACCACATCCGTCTCAACATCCGACGAAGGCATTGTAGTGGATTTCAAAGAAGACGCTCCACGCAAGAAAAGGGTAAGTGGCACAAATGTGAGCGTGTGTGTTATCGTTATCGTTATATTGTGGTCCCTGATATCTCATCGACATGCATTGATGCCGTAATCTCTGCTCTTTTGTTTTATTTGATTTGCTAAATGTTAGCCCGGCCAAGAGAAATGTTAGCCATGGGATGCGACATGCACTGATTCGCATTAAATGCAAAATTTGCTGTGCGTTTTTTTTTTGTTTTTTTTTTTTTTTGTTTGTTTTCATATCAAAGATAGCGAAAAATGCATTTTGTTGTTGCTTTTGTAATATTAATGAGCATACAAATAGGCGTCTATTATAGCCTAACAATGTTGGGGATTTGCCTATGCCGGCGATAAATTGTTGCGTATCCCCCATATGCCATGCGAATAAGATATGCGAATGAGCATTTTTCTAGACCGCAGACCACGATTTCATGGCAAATGAACATCATCAACACAGAGTCTCTCTAATAGAAGATGAGGCGCTGTTGTTGTTGGCACATTTGTTTTTTATTATTCAGATCATTCGGATAAATAGTTTAATAAAAATTAAGATGAAGGATATTTCATAGGGCTCATCAGTATCAGTCGTAATGGATTTTCTTTTGCTTGCGCTTAGGCACGCCATGCTTTAGGCATACCACCCTAACTATCTTCATATCTCACAAAAAGTTTGAACCAGTTTCTTCTGCCTAAAGAACAAAAATATTTCTAAGAAGATTTTGTTTGAGACCCTTTTGAAGTTCATATTCAGCTTATATTATAATGGGAGACTTTGATTTGATTTGATTTGTTTTTATTTTTTTTAGAAAACACCCTAATATACTTTGAATAGTGTGCTTCATCATGTTTTTGATAGATAGATATATAGCAACTATTGCCTTGAAATACAGCCGACATGATGGCAATTTACGAGTTTACATCATTCCTTGAATTTCACTTTCGAGCAGTTTTAGTGGCATCAGACATGAAAGAAATCAGAACGAAGCCAAATAATAAAACATTTTAATGCACAATGTGGTGCGCTAAATATGAATAATAGAACAAAAAAAAAATGCTGACGATGTTAGCAACCACAGTGTACAGTGTAAAATTGTAGTGACCTTACGGCAAATATCCGTTTTGTTAGATATTAACCGTGCAGATATCCGCTATGGCTGCCATGTTGCCCATTGTGATTCTTCAATCTTCTTACACCTTGAACCCATGCTAAACGTGTTTTTAAGACTTTTTTAAAGGGACCTCAAAAACTCCTTAAAGGAATCGAAGGGTTAAAATGTTATGCTCAATTTAAGGTGCACGAATCAACAAAAATGGTGGTGACGCAGCTTAAATATAAGTCATCGGCCTAGCCACTATGAGGATAGGCTACAGCCTATGAAACATTCTGGGTTCAATCCGATTAAAAATTAATCAATTCTTAAAGAAAAAAGGGCTGAAGAATGATTTGACTACAATATCTCAATTCCGTAAAGCCTACGCTGCCTAGACACAAAAGACTATAACAGCACACAAAATGACGATACCTTATTTTGTGTGCAGTTATAGTTCTAATAAACATGGTAAAATGGCAATGAACTCTCGAGAGATTCAGGTAAATGGCGGTTACTAAGTCAATGTACGACAATGAACAGAAAACAGCGCCCTCTATAGGGACAATTTAATTTAAAGGATACAGTTAAGGTCGAATTGCTTTTTTTTTGAAAATTTTTCCAAAATTTAATATCGATAGTGTCATCGATATTTTGCCAGCTCTGACACAAACACACCTTCCTTCTCTTATACTATATGAATAAAACTTTTATAAAATTTGTTATGTATTTAGAAAAAGTCGTGATTTCCTTCCAAAAAACCCGTTTTATCGATAGCATAAAATAATCGAAATACAAATTTTCAAGTAGCAATGTATAATTTAATCGTTCAAAGGATTTACCAATTTTGCTCGTCTTCATCCCCTGGCTAAGGTAAAACTTTTATCGTGTCATGTTTTTCTCTAAGTAAGTGGCTCCATTGATGACATTGAGGCAGTTTTCACCGCGAAATTCTTCGTTGACATTTTAATATTTATTTAATTGTTTTACACTGGTTCTAAACGAATAAACGAAAAAGCAACGGCGAAGTGGAGTGTGGCGGAAGAAGTGATTCAAATAAAAATGAAAAAAAAAAAACAATGTAATAACACTAAAATTATACGCAATTATGAGCACATAAAGTATGAGAGCATCAGCTGAGGAGCAAGAAAAAAAATTGTACAGAAGCAAAAACAGAATGTAAGCATTAAAAGGCCCTTCAAGAAATTAAATGCGTGTGCCGTGAAGGGGGAGGAGAGGGGCGAGAAATATCAAAAAGCCAAAAGTTTTCATTTTGCTCTTCTTGCCCAATGCTTCGCCCTGCCTCTGCTATGTGTGTAAGTATACATACATATACACAAGCGCTGAGGTGTGTGCGTGCCTACATTTCCGTAGGTGTCAAATAAAAAAAAAATACGAAATACAAAAAAAACATCGTTGTAAGTTGAGTTGTGTAAAAAACCTTGAGAAAAGTTTGTGTGTTTTGTGGTAACCTTGGTTTTTGATTAGATTTCTTTCTTAGCAGCAATCCCAACAACAACCACAATCGCTGAAATATTTCCTTCTCGCTCTCTCCTCTTACGCTTGGCTACATTTTTTAATGTTGCCTTATTCGTCTGAGGCATCACGAGAGTCTCGCCTGCCGCCGTTTCTCCTGCTTATGCCACTATATATGTTGGAGTCACGAGTTTTTGACATTTTTTTACGCTCGGTGGGGGGGGGGAGGGGCCTACAGCTATGGCCCTGCTGGAAAATAATATTTTGTGACGAAATACGAAATGTTACAGCACTCCCTTTCCCCTACCCCAGCACTCCCATGCGGAATAAAATTCATTTAATTTGGCCTTTTTTCTTTTGGTCGGTCGCTTCATAAAAAATTGATATAAAAAATACTCCAAGCACGTGAGCTGCCTGTAATGGAAAAATGCCGAAATTGTCTGTGATGGAGCGCGATGGTGTTTTCTAAAGACCGTCAATGGGGCTGCTCCCACATGTGAGTGTTTGTGCCTAATAAAATATGGATTTATTAAATATCAAAAGGCATCGACGACACCCATCGAAAGCCAAATGTCATATCAAGATGTTCTCTCTCGTACATAATCGTCATTGATTTTGAAACAATTTATGATTATCGCAATGACATGCTTGATTTGAAATGTTGTGCCAGCGAAATCGGCCAAGGTGATGAAATGCCTAAAATTAAAAACAGTAAGAAAAGGCAAAAGTCGAGCGAGGCCGACTGACTAAATAATACCCTACACCACCGAAAACACGAGCTACTTTCAATTCATGGAACTTAGGTTGAAATCTAGTCAGACTTTAATTTTGCCCACCTATTGGAATATTGTAAGATTTTCTTATGATGGGACTTAAATTGATGGCTACTACAGCCTGTCGGAGTTATGTTTAAATCTGATCCGATTTTAATGACGTGTGTAAAATACACGTATTAGGACGTAAAATGAAACATCTCTTGCCAAATTTTGTAAAGATCGGATCAAAACTGTGGCTTGATCCATATCGGATAAAGGATATATATGGGAGCTGTATCTGAATCTGGACCGATTTTAATGAAATTTCGCACACATATGAGGACGTCAAAAAAAAAACACCTCGTGCTAAATTCTTTAAGGATCGGACCAAAATTATGACTTCTACAGCCTTAAAAGACCATATCAGATGAATGGTATATATGGGAGCTTTATCTAAATCTGATCCGATTTTGACGAAAGGATGTAGTGCTTATTTACATTTGTCCTAAATCTTTGGAAGTTAAAATGGGTAGGAAAACCATTAGCCGGAAGTCGATTCCACATACGAACGGTTCGGGCGAAATAATAATTCTCTCTATAATGCATTGTGCGGTCCGCTGGCCAATCAACTATAAACGGATGTGAGTTCCTGGAATGTCTAGTATCCCTGACATATATCCTTACATCAGGAATAAGAAGACGAATATCAGACGAACACACACCATGAAAGTATCGATAGAACAGCGCCAAACAACCCACATTGCGACGATGAAGAAGGGAGGCAATAGAGTTGGATACCCCACTGTTCCCAATCAACGTCATCGCTCTGCTCCGTACACGGTCCAGTAGCTCCAGGGATGATTTTAAGCCCATACATGTGAGTTGTACTCCATTTTCGTCCTAATGAAATTAGTGTAGGTGTTAAGAAGATCAGACGGAGTTTAAGGAAGCCTAAACACTTGAAAGCTTCTTCCGACACTTCAAATACATGTTTAGCCCAACGGCCATCACTTTGTATTTTAATGCCCAGAACATTAAAAGCTTTTGATTGCTCAACATCTACACCGTTGATAGACAAAGATGATCGTAAAGGGTCAGAAAATCGTTTGTGTGACAACAAGCAGCACTGAGTCTTCCGCGCATTAAAATCTATTCGTTTCATTCGAGCCCACTCAAAAATGGCCAGCAAATCCTGGTAGAATGTATCATCCATAACCTGCCTCTTGTCCTCAATCTCTCGAAGACTCGGCCTATGGTCGAATGTGCACGAATGACAGAGATTACTGTCATCCGAAAATGAGTAGATCGGATTCGATGTCTGACCAACAGATCGTTGATGAAACTTAGAAAAAGAGAAGGAGAAAGAATAGAGAACGCATCTATAACGACTCGAATTGAGCGATCTCTGCGAAAGCTCGAAGTAAATCGAACGAATCCATTACCGACACCAAATGCGACAAGCTTTGATAGTAGTGCACCGTGCCAGACCCTATCAAATGCCTTGGAGATATCCAGAGCCACAACCTTACTCTCACGAAACTGGTGGATTGAGCGACTCCAACGTTCCGACAGAAGTACCACGAGGTCGCCCGTAGAGCGATTTCTGCGGAACCCATACCCATGTTGGTCGATAAGAAGGTCATTAGACTCTAAATACCTCACAAGATGGTAACCATACTCTCCATAACCTTGGAGAGAGCAGAGCATATCGCAGTTGGCCGATAATTCGCAGGGTTGTTTGTCTCACCCTTCTTGGGTATTGACTGAACGTTCGCAACCTTCCAACGCGCCGGGAAGACTCCCGCACGGTTGGCAAGGTTGAAAGAAACACAAGACACACAGGAGACCTAAAAGCCCTTTGTGTGGTGAATTCATTCGTTTCTGCTTGTCTTCTCAGCAAGAGCAGAGTGGTAGTGCCACGGCACTGTTGATTTGTTGTCTGTCTGTCGAAAGCACGCTAACTTTCGAAGGAGTAAAGCTAGCCGCTTGAAATTTTGCACAAATACTTCTTATTAGTGTAGGTCAGTTGGGATTGTAAATGGGCAATATCGGCCCACGTTTTGATATAGCTGCCATATAATCCGATCTGGGATCTTGACTTCTTGAGCCGCTAGAGGGTACAATTCTTATCCGATTTGGCGGAAATTTTGCGTGAGGTCTTTTATTATGACTTCCAACAACTGTGCTGAATATAGTTGAAATCGGTTCATAATCTGATATAGCTGCCATATAAACCAATATGGGATCTTGACCTCTTCAGCATCTAAAGTGCGCAAGTATTACCCCATTTGGCTGAAATTTTGTACAACGGCTTCTCTCCTGACCTTTAACATACGTGTCGAATATGGCATATATCGGTTTATAGCCTAATACTGCTCCTCTGTAAACCGATCTCCCTATTTTACAGAGAGAGATCGTGCCGACAGACAAACAAAAATTGTGGCTTCTACAGAAAAACCATATCGGATGAAAGATATATATGTGAGCTATATATCTAAATCTGAACCGACTTTGTTCAATATCAATAGCCTTCGTCCTTGGGCCAAAGAAGTGGCAAGTGTGCAAAATTTTGTGACAATCGGACAACAAATGCGACCTTGATCACAAGTGGACAGACTGACATAGCTTAATCGAATGCAAATTGCAAATTTTCCCCGTGAACATTCCACTAAGGAACAGGGGCAAACTTCTCACATATCAATGAGTGCAGTCCGATTCTAGTTTAAAGCTCAGTAATAAGGGGCTTCCTTTTTATAGGCGAGTCCAAACGGAGTGCCGCAGTGCGACACCTCTTTGTAGAGAAGTTGTTATAGTTGTTATAGCAGTTTATTGTGTTCTATCTTTTGTCTGCTTCATTCTGTTGAGTGTCAAGAGCCAGGAACTCTGCGACTAAGATGGGGTGCGTCCACAGCGATCTGGATCTGAGTCGAGTGGGAGTGCAGAGAAGTTGTTACATGGCATAGTACCTCACAAATGTTGCCAGCATTAGGAGGGGAAAACCACCGCTGAAAATTTGTTTTCTGATGGTCTTGCCAGGATTCGAACCCAGGCGTTCAGCGTCATAGGCGGACATGCTAACCTCTGCGCTACGGTGGCCTCCGCTGAGGAAATGATTCTAAGCCGATCGGTATACTTATCGATGGTCCAGCTCTTCTCCTGCTTAGCGCTGCAAACGAATGCACAAAGTTATAATACCCTGTACCACAGTGGTGGTGTAGTTCATGCATAAGCCTACACTGCATGAACTACAGGTATGCGAAATCGTAAGCTTAGATCGACAGCTGGATCATAACACCACAACACATCAGTATATCAATTTCTGGCCCTACTAAGCATATATGTATTGGGTTGCCCAAAAAGTAATTGCGGATTATTTAAAAGAAAGTAAATGCATTTTTAATAAAACTTTGAATGAACTTTAGTCAAATATACTTTTTTTTTACACTTTTTTCTAAAGCAAGCTAAAAGTAACAGCTGATAACTGACAGAAGAAAGAATGCAATTACAGAGTCACAAGCTGTGAAAAAATTTGTCAACGCCGACTATATGAAAAATTCGCAATTACTTTTTGGGCAACCCAATATGTACATGTATTCACCTTAGGCCTATTGTTATCTCCTCTCGATTCAGCCAAAAATTAATTCTGCCTTGCAGAAACTTTCATTATAACTGTCGTCTAGATTTCACTTAAATTTCCGCAATTTATCGGAATTCCCTCGAATTTAAAAAAAAAAAAAAAAAAAAAACATCATCTGCGCTATAAACACCACACCGAACATTTGTTCTTCTCACTATCATCTACTGGAAATCTATTTATCTTGTTAGAGAGGGTGATTATTTTGGTTGGTGTTGTTGTTGTTGGTTTTTGCTTTTGCTTTTGTTTTCTATCGACCCTACCCTCTCGGCGAATGACCAATTACTCTCATGCTCGATGGGTGGATTGTAGTATTGTTGTTGTTGTAGTCTGTTGTTGTCACAAATTAATTGTCAACAATTATCATGTGATTGTTGTTGTTGCTGGCAAGAACATTCATTGTTCAGTTGCTGTTGTTGTTTGCCTGAATTGTTGAGATCACAAAAGCAAAGGCCGCTTTTGTATATTCTCCACTGGAACTGAAACGGCTGTTAAGGCGATATGTTCGCTGTGCTCCTCTGCACCGTGAGCTGGGAAGCAAAGTTAAGCAACAGCGTCTCACAGCTACAACACGGAAATGTTGTCCACGTTTTGTTGGCACATTAATGTCATGCATTTGATTTTCGTCGGCGAAACAATGGGGGGGGGGGGGGGGGGGAACCATTACAACATTTCTAGAAAAACTCTTTTTGTGACCTTAGCAAAAATGGCAAAAAGTAAATGAAATGAAGTCATGTCAAGGCGTGTCATGGTTTAATTCTCTCCACAGAAAATAAATTGCAAAGCCTTTGGGCGAACCTGGCGAAAAGGTGCATTTGAGGGTCAATAAGTTCAAGATGACAAAGAAGTGTTTGGATTATGCAATAGGTAAGCAAAATCGAAGTAAAGATACGCATATCAAAGATCAGAAGAATAAATATTAGATCTAACTTATGAAAATTTAACTTTATTTTATTATGTTTAATATGTTTTATTTCAATTTATTTTATATTATTTTATCGTTGTTCGTTCCCCTTTTTGTTAATGTATGTTCAAGATCATTTGTTTTTGGTTGGCACTTCTCGCAGGGATCACTACTAAACCAATGTTTACCCAACTTAAGGTTAACCGGACTGCAGTTTCTGGATGCCATCCCTTGACTGAGTAATTTTTCGAAGAATACCGTTGATGAAGGTGTGGAAAAGAAGAACAAGGATGATGTACAGAACACTACATGCAAAATTTCAGCCAAATGGGAAATAAATGCGGCTTGTAGGGGCTCGAGAAATCAAATAAGGAGATCGGTCTATATGGGAGCTATATCAGGTTATAGACCGATTCGGATCATACTTGGCTCAGTTTTTGGAAGGCATAACGGAACTCCACACGCAAAATTTCACTCAAATCGGACAAAAATTGCGGCTTGAAAGGACTCAAGAAGTCAAATCGGGAGATCGGTCTATATGGAAGCTATATCAGGTTTTAGACCGATTTAGACCGTACTAGGCACAGTTGTTGGAAGTCATAACATAACACTATCTACAAAATTGTAGCGAAATTGGACAAATATTTGGGTATATGGTGCCCTTTCGCCCAATATTAATTATCCGAGCAAAATTTGAAGCTGCTACCTTCATCGCTATCGTGATTTTAACGGACTGACGGACGAACATGGCTAAATCGACTCAAAACGTTGCGACGATCAAGAACATATATACTTTTTGGGGTCTTAGACGAACATTTCGAGGTGTTACAAACGGAATGTCTCCACATCCTATGGTGATGGCTATAAAAAGAACTATTTTTATTTATTTTTGTTTTTTTGTTTCTCTTTCGAGACGACGAGCTCAATGATCGGAGATGCAAATGGAAAAGGAAAGCCAAAGATAGCAACACACACCAACCACTATGGGACGCATTTCGTCTTTGGTTAGAAGACTTTTCAACCATATTGGGTGTGATGGATTCAAAGGCCGTGCATTGGTATCTGGTATTTGAATCGTATTTATAACGAAAACGCATCTATGATACAATTACCACATTAACCACATTCGACAACCCTGACTATTAGCTGTACTTTTCCCAATGTATGTATTTTTGTGTAATGACAGACATTCTTGCTGTGACAAATTACACTTCATCCGTACTACACATGATTTTTGTGTATCAGTTGGAAGTTGTATTGATGGCTTCGAACGCTAGGACAACGGCAACGGCTCTCGCTGTTGCTCCGTGTGCCCAGGTTCTAATCCTGGCCGGGCTCTGCCGAAATTTTCATTTTTCAAATTTTATGCCTGTTAGGGCGAGATCATTAAGTTTTACAATTTGTGTTTGTTTCTCTTTTGAGACGAGCTCAATGATCGGAGATGCAAATGGAAAAGGAAAGCCAAAGATAGCAACACACACCAACCACTAATATGGTTGAAAACTCTTCTAACCAAAGACGAAACGCGTCCCATAGTGGTTGGTGTGCGCTGCTATCTTTGGCTTTCCTTTTCCATGTGCATCTCCGCTCATTGAGCTCGTCTCGAAAGAGAAACAAACAAAAGTTATAAAATTTAATGATCTCACCCTAATAGGAAAAAAACTTGAAAAATATATGTTTTTATTTTATTTCATTTTATTTTATTTCATTTTATATTATTTCATTTTATTTGATTGTGTTTTATGTTACTTTTATTATATTATATTATATTTTATTTTTTTTTATTTTATTTTTATTTTATTTTATTTAATTTTATTATTTTTATTTTATATTATTTCGTTCTTTTTCAGTTTATTTTGTTTTATTTGATTTAAATTTATATTTTATTTTATTTTGTTTTATTTTTATTTTATTTTATTTTTATTTGGTTTAATTTTTATTTTATTTTATTTTATTTTTATTTTGTTTTATTTTTATTTTGTTTTATTTTAATTTTATTTTATTTTATTTTTTTTATTTTATTTTATTTTATTTTATTTTGTTTTTATTTTGCTTTATTTTGTTTTATTTTAGTTTTTTTTATTTGTTTTTATTTTGTTTTATTTCATTTCATTTGTTTTTATTTGATTTGATTTTATATTATTTTATTTTATTCTATTTTATTTTATTTCAGTTTATTTTATTTAATTTTTTGTTTTTTTTTTTCATTTTAGTTCATTTTATTTTTATTTATTATCTTTTGTTTTATTTTTTTATTATTTTTTTATTTAACTTTGTTTTTTTTATTATGTTTTTTTATTGTTTTTATTTAATTCGAATCATTTTATCTCCCAAAGAGCTTTTTCCCATGTTTTGTAATCTCATTACACTACCCCAATACCCCCACCAACACACGCTCCTGTCACCAATTTTCTGTAGAGGAAAAGAAACCGCATTTGAAATTGATCAACTTTTGATATAGCCAATCATGCACTCATTCACCCACTCGTTAGCGAGACAAATAAATTAACAATCAAATCATTGTTCAAAAACTGATGTAAAAACAATTAATTTTATTGTAATGCATGGCGGTTTTTGATTGTTTTGCTTGTTATTGTTGCAAGCTATCATTAGTTATAATTTTATGTAATAGTCGGCGGCCAATAAAACAAGCCAACTCTGCTGAATTGGCCTAAAGCCTGCATAAATGAATTAATGAAAAAAAAAAACAAACAAAAAAAAATACACTCAACCTCACAGAAATGCAATTATTATTAATTAATTGAACATAAAACTGAAATTGGACTGCAACAACAACAATATGAGGCAACAACAGCATGTGTATATCTAAATGCTCGTTTCCAACTCGTTGCTGCCAAAGAGTTGGGACGGTGGTTGTTTGTAGCAAAGCCAAACACTTCACAGTATGCCTTAATTTATCTGCATATTTGGCCTTTAGGGGTTCTGTGGGCCAAACATTCACAATTTGCCAAATGTCTTAGCAAATGGTCGGGGTTGGCGTGAATGTCATAAACGTTGCTAAGAAAGTCATACTGTTGGTGCGTCATAAAATTGAAATATTTCCCTGGCAAATATACTGCAACATAAGGGAAGAAGAAAAAAACTGAAATAAAAACCAACCACCCACTAAGGCCCCCTTTAGCTTAACAGTGGCAAATGACATTGAGAGTAGTTAATGGGGGAAAAAGCCCATATACCTCATTAATCGACAGAAGATTTAAAAATTTTTCATACTAAAACCACTCTTTATTTAAACAACGACTTTGAACTTTGATAATCACATAGGAAACACCATTGACATTTAGTTTTATTAAAAAGAATATGGAAGACAGTAGTAGTGTGTGTGTGTGTTGTTTTTCCAATACATTCCGCCTCTTTGTGTATTGCAATTATCGCTGCCATTGATAATCGATTTAATTTTTAAGGTCACTCGATTAAAAGACAATTGGTACACTCCCAATTTGTGATCAGTTCGGCTTGTTAATTTCAATAAATCGAACTGAAGTGTATAAATGACACAAACCCCCACTCACACAATCACACACACACACATACAGATAAATGGGTTGAGAACCATTCTATTGCCCCATGTAGTACACATCCACACATACATTCGAATGTGCATAATTTATGGCCATATTCAAAACTAGAATGGTTAGAAACATATAAATGCCTCAGCACCATCACCAATGGCAATTTTAGTCACTTGGACGCGGCGCAGCCACTGGTCACTGCCATTGAAATCGAAACGTATCGGCCAACTACAACACAAGGCTTTGGCTAAATTTACACAACGATGATTATTTGTAAAAATGCGCGCCACACTGGCTGGCAAAAATTATAGACATTGAATAAAGACTAAGTCATGTCATTTATTAGGGTGGACCAACAAAATTTTGAATAAAAAAAATTTTATTTAACAAAAAAAAAGGGAGTGGTTTTTTATTCCGTTGAGATTTAAAGGCTAGATATTCGACAAAATACAATTTATATTTTAGCTAGGAACATAATATTTTCGAAAGACTACACTTAATTAGTTTATAACGTGACGAAATATTTAGGTTTTTTAATGATTTTTTATACTCACCACCATAGGATGGGGGTATATTAATTTCGCCATTTTATTTGTAACACCTCGAAATATGCGTCTGAGACCCCATAAAGTATATGTATTCTTGATCGTCATGTCACTTTAAGTCGATCTAGCCATGTCCGTCCGTCTGTCTGTTGAAAGCACGCTAACTTTCGAAGGAGTAAAGCTAGCCGCTTGAAATTTTGCGCAAATACTTTTTATTAGTGGAGGTCGGTTGGGATTGTAAATGGGCCAAATCGGAGCATGTCTTGATATGGCTGCCATATAAACCGATCTTGGGTCTTGACTTCTTGAGCCTCTAGAGGGCGCAAGTCTCGTCCGATTTGGCTGAAATTTTGTGTGAGGTGTTTTGGTATCACTTCCAATAACTGGGATAAGTATAGTTCACATCGGTCCATGTTTTGATACAGCTGTCATATAAGCCGATCATGGGTCTTGATTTCATCAGCCTCTAGAGGGCGCGATTTGACTGAAATTTTGCACGTGATGTTTTGGTACCACTTTCAACCACTACGCTAAGTTTAGTTCAAATCGGTTCATGTTTTGATATAGCTGCCATATAAACCGATCTGGGGTCTTGACTTCTTGAGCCTCTAGAGGGCGCAATTCTCTTTAAGCCTCACTTCCAACAACTGTGTTAAGTATGATACGAATCAGTTCATAAGCTGGTAAAGCTGCCATATAAACCGATCTGGGATTTTGACTTCTTGAGCCAATAGAGCGAGAAATTATCATCCGATTAGGTTGAAATTTTGCATGAGGTCTTCTGTTATGACTCCCGATAACTGTGCTAAGTATGGTGCAAAGCGATGCATAACCTGGTATAGCTGCCATATAAACCGATCTGGGATCTTGACTCCTGGAGCCTCTAGAGGGCACAATTCTCATCCGATTTGACTGAAATTTTGCACGAAGGTTAAGGACTCACTTCCAACAACTGTGTAAAGTATGATTCAAATCGGTTCATAATCTAATATAGATGCCATACAAACCGGTCTGGGATCTTAACTCCTGGAGCCTCTAGAGGGTGCAATTCTCAACCGATTTGGCAGAAATTTTGTACAACGGCTTCCCTCATGACCTTCAACATATGTGTCTAATATGGTCTGAATCGATCTTTAGCATGATACAGCTCCCATATAAACCGATCTTCCGATTTTGCTTATTGAGCCCCTACAAGGCGCACTTCTTATCCGAATGAACTGAAATATTACACAATGAGTTTTACAAGGTTCAGCATTCATTTATGGTCCGAATTGGAATAAAACTTGATATAGCTCCAATAGCATAAGAGTTCTTATTCAATATTCTTTGTTTGCCTAAGAAGAGATACCGCGCATAGAACTCGAGAAATGCGATACATGGTGGAGGGTATATAAGATTCGGCCCGACCGAACTTAGCACGCTCTCACTTGTTTATACTCACCACCATACAATGTGGGTTATAGCATTTTAGTCACTCCGTTTGTAACACCTCGAAATATTGATCTCGGACCCTAAAAAGCCGCCTTAACGTTCTAGAGGCCACCGTAGCGCACAAGTTAGCATGTCCGCCTATGATGCTGAACGCCTGGATTCTAGTCCTCGCGAGACCATCAGAAAAGAAAACATTTTTCATCGGTGGTTTTCTTCTCCTAATGCTGGCAACATTTGTGAGGTACTATTCCATGTAAAAACTTCTCCTTAAAAGAGGTGTTGCCCTATGGCACATCGTTAGGACTCGGCTTTTAAAATGAAGCTCCTTATCATTGAGGTTAAACTTTAATCGGACTACACTCGTTGATATGTGAGAAGTTAGCCCCTGTTTCTTAGTGGAATGTTTAAAGTCAAAATTTGTCTTAACATTCTGCGTCGATCTAGCTATGGGCGTCCGTTCCAACGAATGAAGATATCCGCTTAAAATTTTGGAAATATACTTCTTTTTGGTGTAGGTTGTTGGGGATTGCATATGGGTCATATCAGTTCAGATTTGGATATAGCTCCCGTATAAGCCGATCTCCCGCTATGACTTCTTAAGCCCCAAGAAGCCACAATTGTTATCCGATTTAGCTGCAATTAAGCACGGAATGTTTTTTTATTGCATCCGAAAACTGTTCTACGTACCTTACAAATCGGTCTATAACCGGATACAGCTCCCATATAACCGATCTTCAAATTAGAAATCTTTAGCCACTGGAAGCCGCAATTTTCGTCCGAATTGGCTGAAACCTTCTAATATCTGTGTCACCAATGGTACCCTAATATAGCGCCCATATAAACCGATCTCCCATCTTCACATATTTATCCTTCGATAACCGCAATTGTTTTCCGATATGGCTGAGATTTTGTTTTCACAGTGTTTTATTATGAGTTTCAACATCCAACATCCATGGTCCTAATCGTCGTATAACCAAATAAAGCGCCCATATAATCGGATCTCCCGATTAGTCTCCTACGTCCCCTAGAAGAATTTTTGCCTGATTATGCTGAATTTTAGTACATAAGGCAAAGTCCCTGGTACATTTTTGGCAAAGTCCCTGGTAATGGGTTCCCAAGATTTGGCCGAACTTAGCAAATTTTTATTTGTTTCATCATTGTAGAATCCAAGCTTTAATCAAGGAAATTTTTCTTAAATTATGGCTTCATTACGTTTCCTCATAAGCACATCATTTCTAATAATCCATATCCATAGAATGTGAATTTGAATTCGAATATCTTCTCGGAGAGAACTGTTAGGGGAATGTTAGGTTGCAAGACTCTTTATAATCCTCAAAACACTGTAACTTTCTCTAGAGCCCCTAGGAAACTCATTTAATGGCAGGGTTGGGAGTGGCAGATGCCAGAACCTCAATCAGCTTGCAATCCGAAAGTCCAGTGATAGGCCTAATAAGCGGATCCAGAATAACTTCGCTCCCTCCGCCCTTCTAAGTATCTATTCTACCTACATCAGGCCGAAAATGGAGTATAATTCACATGTATGGGCTGGGGCTTCCAAATCATGCATGGAACTTCGGGACCATGTTCAGAGAAGAACAACGGCCTTGATTGGCGACAGTAGTGTATCCATCTCTACTATTTCCCTTAAGCATTGTCGAAAAGTGGGTTGTGTGATGCTATTCTATCGATACTTCCATGGTGTTTGCTCCACAGATATTAGCCTTCTTATTCCTCATGTAAAGATGTCTGTCAGTAATACAAGACCTTCTACGTACTCACACCTGTTTGACCATCTTACCGGTCTTGCACTGCAGAGATAATTCTTTTTTTTCCGAAGTGTTCACATGTGGAATCGGCAGTTTTTTTCCACCTGAATATGATATTCAGAGATTTTAAACAAATTTCAATAAACACTACTCCTTCGGAGATCGGAGATACTAACTATATCGGGTTATAGATCGATTTAGACCATACTAAGCGCAGTTGTTAAAAATCGAAACAAAACACCTCATGCAAAATTTAAGCCTAGTTCGATAATAATTACCTCCTCTAAGAGCTCAAGAAGTCAAGTCACAAAATTGGTTGATCAGATTATGGATCGATTTAGACAATACCCAGCACAGTGGTTAGAAGTTGTAACAAAACGTCACTTGCAAAACCAAAATAAGAATAGCGCCCTCTAGAGGCTCAAGAAGTCAAATCGGGACGTTGGTTTATATGAGAGCCAGGGACGTAGCCAGAAAGCCGGGGACATAACACCTCCCCCTAAATTCCTATTTTTCGAATATTAGCAAGTATACGTACTTTTTATTATTTTGCGGGCCTAATATGGGGTTCCCCAAAATAAAATCCTGTCTACGTCCCTGATGGGAGCTATAGCAGGCTATAGACCGATTTAAATAATACTCTTCACGGATGTTGGAAGCCACAACAAAACACTCGCTGCAAAATTTCAGCACAATTGGACAACAACTTCCGCTGGCTTAAGATGTCAAACCGGGATGTCGGTTTATATGGTAGTTTTATCAGGTTATAGACCGATTGGAACCATACTTTGCAGAAGTATTAGAAGTCGTAACAGAACACTACGTGCTGTTACGCTCAATCGGATAACAATTGTGACTTGATAAGGCTCAAGCATTCAAGCCAAAGGACCAGTATATATGGAAGGTATATCTTAATCCTAACCAAAATGGCCCATCTGCCGTTCCCACGACCTACACTATCGTGTTTTCGGCAGATGGATGTACGGAAGGACATGACTAGATCGACTCTGAATGTGGGGACGCAGATTACAATCGGAATGACTAGATTAGTGTACCCCACATCCTATGGTGTTGGATATACGAAACGTGTAGGCAGGTTCATACAAAAATTAAATTCTATTGGGTTGGCCAAAAAGTAATTTGCGGATTTTTTAAAAGAAAGTAAGTGCATTTTTAATAAGACATAGAATGAACTTTAATCAAATATACTTTTTTACATGTTTTTTTTATAACAAACTAAAAGAATGCAATTACAGAGTCACAAGCTGTGAAAAAATTTTTCAACGCCGACTATATGAGAAATCCGCGATAACTCCCTAACTGGGCAACCCAATAGACAAAATTCAATTTTCCTTTATTTTTTCCAATTTTGGCAGGCGACATAAATGTTGAAAATTTTTGAAAATATTTTCTTGCGCCAAGAAAATATTTGCAAAGCAAACATACCGCCCCTTACCCTCTGTGTATGCACCACCTGTCCACATGTGGTGAAACAGAGACAAATTGCATTTGCTACGTTCAAATACAATTTAAAAATAAATTTGAAAAAAAAATCATTACTCGCAAACACAAGGCATTATGGGCAAATGTTGTTTTTTTTTATCTTTGTTCACATTGACCAAAAGTGACATCAAACGCCTTTTGCCGACTAATTATGCAATTAAATAACAATAAATGCCGAATGGCCCCAAAAAATCCTACACCTATCCTCCACCCTAGGATGAAGAGGAGCAGGAGGAGGAGGAGGAGGCTGTCATTCATACATTTATTACTCACCCATCAGTCTTAATCATTGGCTAGCGATGGCGTTGCAACGATTGGAGCCGCTTTAGTCAGCCAAGCCGTCATCATCAAAGAACAGGTTTCACTCAAAATATAGATTTGAATGGAACAGTGGAAAAATGAAGCCAGGCCTGAGAGTATTATGACTTTTTGATGTAACATGGGAATGTACTACCACCACTTACCACCACTGACTGTGCTAGTCAATTATTTGATAATTTGCTATCTGGTCTATTTGTTTGAACCATGTGCATACATACATATATGCCAATATGTGTGAAAACGGATTGAATGACTAGATACATTTCTTAATATCGTAATGGATGATTTATGCAGTATGCAGTCATAAATCTTTCGATTTTAACAAAAGCAAAAATCCAAAGTTTTTTTTATAGGCATCAGCATTATCTGCAATGCATGGATGGTTAATCAACTGATTTCTATTTTACCATTTCTCCTTCGAAGCTGCTGTGTAATTAACCTTAATTATTGAAGAAACTCTTGATTTTGTAAAGAAAATGCAACAACTGTAAACTACAAGCATGTTTTTTTTTTCATTAAGTTAAGGAAATTTGCTTTTGCAACTTAGTTAAGTCTAAAAGTCTAAAAAAGCAAGAAAATTTGCCTTCAAAAATAACTGTTTGTCTTAATATCTCCGAAATCACTTACCTGACGATGCATCCTGTCAAGGCCAGAACTAATCCAAATATCAAACTTATAGGAAACCCTTTGAACATAGCCTTTACTGAGTTAACTCAAATCGAGTGACACATGGTTGCCATGCAAGATGCCGAAGTAAAATCGGGACTTGTATATCCCAAAAGGCCTATGTCCGTTCTCTCTTAAGAGCATTGGCTAAGATCTAAGGGGCGCTCCGGTTAGTCAAATGTCTTACCACAGAAATGGGATAAGGAAGATGCCATCTAGTTCCTACGTTGACTCACCCAAAATATCTATTAAAAGCCTAATAGCTTACGAATGTTCACATCCACTAATACAGACAATTTCTCAAAGAAACCTAACTCTCAAAAACCTAAAGTGGACCTCCTTATGCCTGCCAGGGCGGGACTTACACACCCTCATCTTCCTCGACGTCCTTACAGCTTCTGCCGAAGTCATTACTTACAACCTTTAGTCTTTCCAGTGATTTGTCATGACGGACTCAATGAGTGAAACTTTGTTCCAGCCAAGGACAGCAAAGGGTTTAGATTGGGTCCCATAGTCTTTGACCATTCATTGCTGGCACTTAGTGATCATCTTTCATTGATTGGCCTTCGAACCTGATCATGAAGACATGGCTTACATGTCGCTAGAGGAATGCCCACAGATTCCATTTCCCCTGAAATGTGTAAGTTAGTTCCTAGTCTCGTAAGCTCATCTGCTCTATTATTGCCAGAGTTATCTCTGTGGCCCGGTACCCAGAGCAGGAATTCGTTCCCTATAAATTTATATCAATCGTCGCACAGTGGGATGGCAAAAAAAAGTGAAAATAAGTCTGCCATTTTCGAACGGATAAAGATATCTTCATGAAACTTTTTTTAAATTACGTGGTTATAGCTGCGGTGTTAAGCAGTTTATATGCAAAATTTCAGGGCCCTATAGCGCCCGAAGGC
The DNA here is from genome assembly GCF_963082655.1 of Stomoxys calcitrans. Taxonomy (NCBI): domain Eukaryota; kingdom Metazoa; phylum Arthropoda; class Insecta; order Diptera; family Muscidae; genus Stomoxys; species Stomoxys calcitrans. Next base: position 164,013,755 of record NC_081553.1, on the reverse strand, counting down.
CAATCAAAGTTGGTCACCTCGGCCCTACAAAATTTTGTTCAGGCTGGCAAAGGCGCATTTATGGTGCGATTTTCTAAATTTTTTATTTGCCAATATTTCGGGTATTTCCAACCCACATAACTTTTGAGTGAATAATTGGATATGCTAATGTGATACATCAGAGTTATTGTAAATTTTGTAAGCAATCTAAATCTTTAAATCAATTTTAAAATGTTTTCACAAATGTCTTTGCAATTTATAAAATACTAGGTCAACCTTGGTAAAAATACTTTTACAAGTCGAATATCTCCATAACAATTAGAAATATTTGGAAATGGGGCTATAAATGAACATTTCACAGTGCAAGCAAAAATTTTTAGATGATGGCTTAAACGAAGGCCCCGCAAATAATTTTTGAAAGTCCAAAAACTTGTGATAGTCCGATACAATGTCCTCAACAAACTCCGACGATTGCATAACAGAGACAATTTTTAGAGCCGCCACATTTTTCGTTGCAGAAATGTTCTTTGTTCGTTGGAAATTTTCCCGCAAAATGTGTACGCACGAGCATTTAAGTGTTTCTGTTTATGTATGCTATTGAAGTAGGTGTGGAGTAAAGGTTGTTCCGTAGCCTAGAGGGTTCAGATGTATCTACTAGAGAGCTGCGAAATTCTATCCAATCTTTTTTTTTAGCCTTCAGCTTGACCTGGTGTCTGCTAAGCTCAGCCTTACAGGTGTTCCAGCTTTGTGGTGCCCTAAGGTCTCTAGCTTTATTAAAGAGTCTATTGCACCCCTTTCTTAGACTATCCAGTTCTATGGACCTCCATTGAGGTTGCTGTTTGCCTATTGGTTTGGTACTAGGCCATACAATACAAGACTTTCAGGTCATTCGTGATCAATGTCCTCCACAGTTTCCACTTCCTGACATCCGAAAACTTATATCCCTGGTTGTGTGATATCGGTTGTGCCCCAATTGAGTTTCTACTCTCTTGTTTTTTCCATTATCAAAAATTCCTTCAAGCTATTCGCGAATTTTCCATAAAACCTCCAAAGCCACTCTATAGATGGCCAGTATTCCAGGTTAACCATTAAAAGTGCTTTGCTTTAATTAGTGTCATATTTATGGTAAAAATAAACTAACAACAACAATAACAGGCAAACGCCTT